>NC_054702.1:5057198-5110080 GCF_016097555.1 Gigantopelta aegis | reverse complement strand
TTTATACAATAACTAGTTTAACTCTGGGTTTACTTGGCCCCTTCACCTACAAACGTATTTATACAATAACTATTTTAACACTACCTTTGCAACCAGTTCGACCTGGTGTTGATCCGTCTGGACAGACACACCTGTACGATCCCCCGGTATTGACACACTGCGATCTCGGAGGACAGTTCGCCGTCCCATCGTGACACTCGTTGATATCTGTTGATTAGTTTAAACAGTACGATGATCACATAGCTGGCAAGAGTCAGTGCATCTCGCAATACATCTTTGTAGAAGAAGTCAATATCACTAGAAAAGCATGGCTAATTGGCTCTGTTGTTTAGTATTACTATTTGTGTCATTTGTATTACACTTGTCAAATATTAACTTATATTGGTAAACACTTCCATTCATTATATTCATTTTGTTTTGAACGTTTGACATTCATTGCTTTTTTCTGCATATCAAGGCAATAGCGAAATTCGCTAGCACTGAGGAAACAGTTCTAAGATATGAAATAACTTAACAGGTGCGACCATCTCCAGTGAAGCCAGCCTCGCAGGTGCACGTGTACGACCCTTTTGTGTTGCACAAACAGTGTTATCATCACATACCCGTGATCCTGCGGAACACTCGTTTACATCTGAAACGTGTAGCAAAGACGCCTTGCCCATGGAAATTTGCACATCCACCCAATAAGAAACCCCAACAAAAAAAAACAAAAAAAAACGATACAAAACAAAATAAATAAAAGATAACAAAATTTCCCCTTAAGAACACAAAAACAACAACAAACAAACAAAAAACTCATCAAAACAAACTAAAGAAAAATTATTTTAAATAGATCTTTTTACATTAATTCAATCACCACATTTACTGTAGTTATATGTATTACACACATACTAGCAGGTTACTTGACAATTGAATATAACAAACAATAAACATTACCCTTCGAAAAACCACTAAACAAAGAGGTACTGCAATAAGGCAGTTTATTCATGATCTGAATCAAAGTCAGATGAACACATGGATAAGAAAACAAATAGTTTGTTCCTGCTATTTGAGGCATTGGGCCGAATTTACGAAGACAGGTTTTTTTAAACGCATGATGCGCGGTCAATCTGGGATCGGTCCCCATCGGTGGACCCATTGGGCGAGTTCCAGCCAGTGCTCCACAACTGGTATAACAAAGGCCGTGGTATGTACTATCCTGTCTGTGGGATGGTGCATATAAAAGATCCCTTGCTGCTAATCGAAAAGAATTGCCTATCAGCGGGTTTCCTCTCTCTTTCTTTTAAATTTTAAAAATATAAATCTCACTGAAATGTTAATGATGCACAGGAACTTCTTTTCGTGAGTATGTATGTAACAGGTAGTTGGGGGGAAAGAAGTGTACTTTTCAAGTCTCTTATATGGGGCCCGCTGAGTATATTTGGAAATGGGATCTAGGGTGGGGTGAATGTCTCTGGGTGAAAATACATGTATTTGTGGACCCAATCCTGTTTGGGGAGGGGAGGGGGGGCTTGCTTCCCCAAGAAAATTGTTAATTTCAGGTATTAAAATACGACATTTCAAGACTTCTGGACAGAGTAATAGGGAAACGTGGTTTGTGTGTCATGACCTCTGCCCCCCGATCGACAGCCCTTGGTATAGGTGTTCTTTTTAACGCTGCTAATTCCCTCAATACTGGAGGTGCCCTTTTGAAACGTAGTAATGGAAAATGAAACAAAACTATTTAATAATATTTACTTTTAGTTTGTTTTGGTGCTTTTGTAAGAAAATAATTATTTATTTTTTATAGATTTATATTGTAAATTTATTACTGAAGTTACTGAAAGTGTTACTTTTAAAAACAATGTTCCAATTTACTTCCCGCTGAACAATGTGTGACTTGTAGGCGTAACGTTCTTCACCCATTCAACAATTGCTAAAAAAATAGGTTAGACATTCCCGTGGTCCGACTATGGGATACACCACGGGTAAGATGAAAGGAACCAAGGAACCGACGCCAAAGCGTGGTGCAATATTGCTTAACAATCTAGAACATATCGTCAGACTAAGCCCACAGCTAAAAGCTGATGGGGAATGACAGATGTGTGAGAGACAAGGACTGGGAGGTGGAGGTGGATAGCTGATAAGTTGAAAGATAGTAGGATTTGTCAGATGGGGATGAAATGATATGGAATTCAAATGAGAAAAAGGAAAGGGTCAGTGGGATAAAAAATAATAATAAACATCTGCGGGTGTGGGGGGGGGGGGGGAGAGGAGCTGGGGTGAACACACCCTAGGAATTTTGAAATGCCCCTAAATATTATCTAGTGGCATAGTGATAAGAATGATTTTGTATAGCCTGTCAGCATTAGTGTCACAGGTGTGGGTTCCACGTGTAGATTCATTGATATCTATTAAGACAATACAACGTACGCATCATGATTTTATATCGTATTGTGAGTAGGAACAAATCATTACTGTATGTTTTAATAAAAGTATGTCACTCCAAGTTACATAAAAATCTGTATTCCAAGACCGAATCTCTGCACAATGCAGTCGATGGGCATTTAGCTAAATTAATTTCTATCTAGACTATAGGAGGTCAGCTAGATCTTTTACTGGATACTAAATCGTCTCGAGAAAATTGTCACTCCCAGATTGGTTTACAAAATCAACACTAGCACAGGTCAGAGCTCATTGGAATAAATAGATACGATGACATGCATTAATGAATCACTATAGAAACAGTGACCAAATATGATGTTCGCGAAATGTGAATATATCCTATCCCAACGGTGGAACCCGCCATGTGGATATATATGAACAAAGCATTATTCGCAATATCCACTAAAGGTGTGACTGTCAAACATTTCATATTATCAATAACAAAATTGCATGAGTGCTTAAGGGCACATATATGTTATAGTTCATACTGAAAGAAATCCACATTGTTTTGTTTAAAAACGCAGTCAGTTCAGTTTGTTTGTTGAATACATTACGGGAATATCTAATTGTTATTATCTTAAACACCAAAGTAGTTGAAACTGTTGGTTGAAATACTTGTAGACATAACACAAGAAAAGTCAGACATCATATCTCGTACAGCACAGTGGATGGAACAATCTATAGCAAAACAAGATTGTGTTTGCATAAAAACAAATAAACTAGAGAAGCTCATACGAAGCATGTTTGTTACATCTATGAAAACAGATAATGCAAAATGTCGACTGTCTTTTTTATGTTATTAATTCGAGAGATCGCTGTTTTGAGGTTTGTTTTGTTTTTGTTTTGTTTTTCTTTATGTTTTTGTTTTCTTCTATTTTATGTGTATATGTGTGTGCGGCTGAGCATGAGACTTTTTCTGGTGAGGTGATATGCCAGATACATCTTTAAACGCAGTCAGTTCAGTTTGTTCGTTGATATGGAAATGTGTCAACATAATAGTAGAGATTGCAGACGTTGGCAGACGCTTACATAGCTTTGTTAATAAAATAACGAAAACAAATGTTTTCTTAAAATATTTCTATCTGTTTCGGTTAAATTGTTTGTTAGTTTTGATCTCTCAGTGACATTAAGATTGCCAGTGAAGTTGCTCTGAAATAGAAAATAGCTTCACGTGATTCACAAATGTGTGTCTTAGTACATTTATTAAAATATAATTTCTGTCAATCCCGTTTTAGAGAATGCCACTTCTTGACACAATGTAGATTGCATTGGTATATATCTTTATAACCATATCAACATGCTTTATGAACTCTAGCCTGTGCCTAAATACCAGTTGGAATCGAATAAAAAAAAAGTATGTTTTGATTAAATGATTCCTGATAAATTGAAATGAAAATAAATATTTATTTCTAGTCAGATGGAGACAGATAAAATGAAGAGAAACGTTGCTCCTCACCTGCACAGCTGAATCCATCTCCAGCGTATCCCGAGTTACACTTACAGTCGTAAGATCCTTCATTGTTGGTACAAACAGCATTACTATCACATGTGTGTCTTCCAGTACTGCATTCATCAACATCTACACAGAAAAGGAAACATCAATATTGTTTGTTGAAATATATTTTAACTGAAAAATGTATTTGAAAAAGATCAATTAATGTCTAGGAATACACGTTGTATAAGTACCCGTAGAGCTAACAATTTAGTGTTGCAGTTTAAATAAAAGTGTTGCGTTGGTCAAGCATAACGTCAAAGTGCCCATGGACATCGGAACAGCGTCAAACCATTCTGGGTTCTTTAATGAATAAGTATTGTGTATCATTCTGACATAAAACATGGAATCTTGTTTAACAATTACCCTGAGAATAACGCTAAAGAAATAAATATCCCCTGCTAGGTCCAATACATAGTCATGCGAATGTAATGTATGAATATAATGAATATAAGAATTTCAAAACATTGATCTGTAATTCTTTGTGATAAAGCTATACATAAAAAGAAAGAAGTGTTTTATTTAACGACGCACTCAACACATTTTATTTACGGTTATATGGCGTCAGACATATGGTTAAGGACCACACAGATTTTGAGAGGAAACCCGCTGTCGCCACTACATGGGCTACTCTTCCGATTGGCAGCAAGGGATCTTTTATTTGCGCTTCCCACAGGCAGGATAGCACAAACCATGGCCTTTGTTGAACCAGTTATTCATCACTGGTCGGTGCAAGTGGTTTACACCTACCCATTGAGCCTTGCGAAGCACTCACTCAGGGTTTGGAGTCGGGGTCTGGATTAAAAATCCCATGCCTCGACCTATACATAAAATGTCAGAGCAGAGTTTATTTTAAGTTGTTGTTGTTTTTGTTTGTTTGTTTGTGTATTTGTTTTTCGGGGATTATTATGTTTTGTTATTGTTGTTGAAAGCTTTGAAAAGAAGTCCTGAAACTGATAATGCGATGGTTGTAACATTTCTAAAATTCAAAGTTCATAACTGTGTCAAACACGGTTAACACATCATAAAGGTTATCCTTTACATAAATGTAACTCTGCATGATAAAGATGAACACAAAACTTTACTTTAATACTTGAAACATTGCAAGGAAAGTATTGAATAGGAGAACTAGTTCGATCTAAGTAATCACGTGAGAAGGTCAATGTCATTTTTAACCAATCAAATGTACCGTAGCTTCAGCGATGGCATGGCATGTTGTTATTACACGTGTGTTTCGTATGATTATTATTAACTCGGTTATGTTGAACCACGTGGATAATAAATGAATATAACAAATTGAAAACCTTGATCTGTATTTTTTTGTGATAAGGCTACACACAAAATATCAGATCAGGGTTTATTTGTTGTTGTTGTTGTTTTTATTGTTTGTTTGTGTATTTTGTGTCCTGAATCTCTGACATTGCGATGGTTGTAACATGTCTTAACTTCAAGGGTCATAACTGTGTCAAAAATGGTTAAAACACCACGAACGTTATCCTTTACATGAATGTAACACTGCATGATAAAGATTAATACAAAACTTTACTGTAATATCTTGAAACATTGCAAGGTCCGAAAAAGTATTCAAGGTCATATGTTCAAGATCACAATTGTTAATTTCAGGTATTAAAATACGACATTTCAAGACTTCTGGACAGAGTAGTAGGGAAACGTGGTTTGTGTGTCATGACATCTGCCCCCCGATCCACAGCCCTTGGTATAGGTGTTCTTTTTAACGCTGCTAACTCCCTCAATACTGGAGGTGCCCTTTTGAAATGTAGTAATGGAAAATGAAACAAAACTATTTAATAATATTTACTTTTAGTTTGTTTTGGTGCTTTTGTAAGAAAATAATTATTTAATTTGTATAGATTTATATTGTAAATTTATTACTGAAGTTAGTGACCGTGTTACTTTTTAAAACAATGTACCAATTTACTTCCCGCTGAACAATATGTGACTTGTAGGCGTAACGTTCTTCAGCCATTCAGCAATTGCTAAAAAATAGGTTAGACATTCCCGTGGTCCGACTATGGGATACACCACGGGTAAGATGAAAGGAACTAAGGAACCGACACCAAAGCGTGGGGCTATATTGCTTAACAATCTAGAACATATCGTCAGACTAAGCCCACAGCTAAAAGCTGATGGGGAATGACAGATGTGTGGAGAGACAAGGACTGGGAGGTGGAGGTGGATAGCTGTTAAGTTGAAAGATAGTAGGATTTGCCAGATGGGGATGAAATGATATGGAATTCAAAGGAGAAAAAGGAAAGGGTCAGTGGAATAAAAATAATAATAATAAACATGTGCGGGTACGGGGGGGGGGGGGGGGGGGGCTGGGGTGAACACACCCTAGGAATTTTGAAGTGCCCCTAAATATTATCTAGTGGCATAGTGATAAGAATGATTTTGTATAGCCTGAATGCATTGGATCTAATAAGCGCATGGTTCTTACCTATACAGGAGAATCCATCACCTCTGAATCCAGATTTGCAGTTACACTCGTAGGAAGCTACAGTGTTATTGCAGTCAGCATTAGTGTCACAGGTGTGGGTTCCACGTGTACATTCATTGATATCTATTAAGACAATAAATCGTACGCATCATGATTTTATATCGTATTGTGAGTAGGAACAAGTCATTACTGTATGTTTTAATAAAAGTATGTCACTCCCAGTTACATAAAAATCTGTGTTCCGAGACCGAATCTCTGCACAATGCAGTCGAATGGGCATTTAGCTAAATTAATTTCTATCTAGACTATAGGAGGTCAGCTAGACCTTTTGTTGGATACTATATCGTCTCGAGAAGATTGTCACTCCCAGACTGGTTTACAAAATCAACACTAGCACAGGTCAGAGCTCATTGGAATAAATAGATGTGATGACATGCATTAATGAATCACTATAGAAACAGTGATCAAATATGATGTTCGCGAAATGTGAATATATCCTATCCCAACGGTGCCACCCGCCATTTGGATATATATGAACAAAGCATTATTCGCAATATCCACTAAAGGTGTGACTGTCAAACATTTCATATTATCAATAACAAAATTGCATGAGTGCTTAAGGGCACATATATGTAATAGTTCATACTGAAAGAAATCCACATTGTTTTGTTTAAAAACGCAGTCAGTTAAGTTTGTTCGTTGAATAAATTACGGGAATATCTAATTGTTATTATCTTAAACACCAAACTAGTTGAAACTGTTGGTTGAAATACTTGTAGACATAGCACAAGAAAAGTCATACATCATATCTCGTACAGCACAGTGTATGGAACAATCTATAGCAAAACAAGATTGTGTTTGCATAAAAACAAATAAACTAGAGAAGCTCATACGAAGCATGTTTGTTACATCTATAAAAACAGATAATGCAAAATGTCGACTGTCATTTTTATGTTATTAATGCGAGAGATCGCTGTTTTGAGGTTTGTTTTGTTTTTGTTTTGTTTTTCTTTATGCTTTTGTTTTCTTCTATTTTATGTGTATGTGTGTGTGCGGCTGAGCATGAGACTTTTTCTGGTGAGGTGATATGCCAGATACATCTTTAAACGCAGTCAGTTCAGTTTGTTTGTTGATATGGAAATGTGTCAACATAATAGTAGAGATTGCAGACGTTGGCAGACGCTTACATAGCTTTGTTAATAAAATAACGAAAACAAATGTTTTCTTAAAATATTTCTATCTGTTTCCGTTAAATTGTTTGTTAGTTTTGATCTCTCAGTGACATTCAGATTGCCAGTGAAGTTGCTCTGAAACAGAAAATAGCTTCACGTGATTCACAAATGTGTGTCTTAGTACATTTATTAAAATATAATTTCTGTCAATCCCGTTTTAGAGAATGCCACTTCTTGACACAATGTAGATTGCATTGGTATATATTTTTATAACCATATCAATATGCTTTATGAACTCTAGCCTGTGCCTAAATACCAGTTGGAATGGAATAAAAAAAGTATGTTTTGATTAAATGATTCCTGATGAATTGAAATGAAAATAAATATTTATTTCTAGTCAGATGGAGAAAGATAAAATGAAGAGAAACGTTGCTCCTCACCTGCACAGCTGAATCCATCTCCAGTGTATCCCGAGTTACACCTACAGTCGTAAGATCCTTCATTGTTGGTACAAACAGCATTACTATCACATGTGTGTCTTCCAGTACTGCATTCATCAACATCTACACAGAAAAGGAAACATCAATATTGTTTGTTGAAATATATTTTAACTGAAAAATGTATTTGAAAAAGATCAATTAATGTCTAGGAATACACGTTGTATAAGTACCCGTAGAGCTAACAATTTAGTGTTGCAGTTTAAATAAAAGTGTTGCGTTGGTCAAGCATAACGTCAAAGTGCCCATGGACATCGGAACAGCGTCAAACCATTCTGGGTTCTTTAATGAATAAGTATTGTGTATCATTCTGATATAAAACATGGAATCTTGTTTAACAATTACCCTGAGAATAACGCTAAAGAAATAAATATCCCCTGCTAGGTCCAATACATAGTTATGCGAATGTAATGTATGAATATAATGAATATAAGAATATAAAAACCTTGATCTGTAATTCTGTGTGATAAAGCTATACATAAAATGTCAGATCAGAGTTTATTTTTTGTTGTTGTTGTTGTTGTTGTTTGTTTGTTTGCGTATTTGTTTTTCGGGGATTATTATTTTTTGTTATTGTTGTTGAAAGCTTTGAAAAGAAGTCCTGAAACTCTGATAATGCGATGGTTGTAACATTTCTAAAGTTCAAAGTTCATAACTTTGTCAAACACGGTTAACACATCATAAAGGTTATCCTTTACATAAATGTAACTCTGCATGATAAAGATTAATACAAAACTTTACTTTAATACTTGAAACATTGCAAGGTCCAGAAAAGTATTCAAGGTCATATGTTCAAGATCACAATTCTGTGAAAAATGAGTAAATGTCCCAAGAAATTCAAACTTGATCTTGTTTAAAGAATATTTATTCAGTATCACAAGAGGATCGATAAACAGCTGGTAGGCCTATATAAATAACGTTTCACTTGATCTGCAGTGCTCCATAATAAAACGTAGCTAGATGCAAAATGTCAGCTCAATATATTGTCGTATTGCAAAACAAAAACCGTAACATTAATGGTTTAAATATCGCCTAAAATCAAGGATCATAACTCATGAAACTCAAACCTGATCTGTAAGTGGATATGATAAAGATATGCACAACATTACAACTCTGTATCTTGATTCAATGAGTCCTTGTAAAAACAAAATCTGGGATATTATTTGTAATGTCTTCTAATTTCAAAATTCACAATTCTATCAAAAATGGGCATATAGTCATGAAACCCAAACAGTATCTGTAATTGTCCATAACAAAGCCGCACAGAGAAGTTCAAAACAAGGTCTGGAACACCATATACAGACAGACGGGAGGACCAAAAAGGGATTAATGGTTATATTAATGTATTATACCTTGACAAAGAAACCCAGAGCCGGTATATCCTGTCTTGCATGCACACGAGTAAGCGCCAGGATAGTTGATACAGTATGCCTCAGTAGGACAAATGTGAGTTCCAGCAGAACATTCATCAACATCTGAAATACAGAAACACATTCAACAATAAAAATAATAACAACATGCAACACAATACACTGGTATACGCAAATGCCTCTCTATCATATGGACCAAACGTATCTTCATAAAATAATGAATTTAATAATAAACATCTACATATGCAAATTTGTTCTATTTTATGTTTAAGGCATATTTTAAAACTATGTATTACAGATAAACAAAATTAGTAAATAGTTCTAAAATATGACTGAGAAACAGGCCAAGTACAGATGTATTAGCAATACCTAACTAGTAGATATATAGATACAATCAACAACCGCGTCACTTACCCGTGCAGTTGAATACACTGCCGCTGAATCCAGACTAACATTCACACACATAAGAGTCATTGGTGTTGGTGCAGGTAGCATTAGCATGGCATATATAAATATATATATATATATATATATATATATATATATAGAGAGAGAGAGAGAGAGAGAGAGAGAGAGAGAGAGAGAGAGAGAGAGAGAGAGAGAGAGAGGATTCGTCACGAGTATTTTTTAATATGGGAAATATCAACCGAGGCTTCGTTAACCTGTATTTGTCGAGGCTCTGCCGAGACAAATACAGATTAACAGGCCGAGGTTGATATTTCCCATATTAAAAAATACGAGTGACGAATTCTATTTATCATATCACTGTCAATTTTGTTTATTTTCCACTTAAATGATTAATAAACAAAACCCCAACGCTCGGACGTAACAATCTGTTATGACGTATGAATACATGTACATGTCAATCACTCAGCTGATAATCGGTTTGTCAATACACCTTGAAGGTTATCTATCCTTTCTGAAACTAGGTTAAAAGCGGAAACAAAGATTGTAGCTATTTAAACAATTTAATACTAATTTAACAGTTTTATATATAAACAATGAAATTATAATAAAATAATTGACAATAGCCAAAGTTTTCAAAATAACTTTTCGCGGCATTTTGCCGAGTACTACGTCATTGTCAGACATAGGCCTATCTACGTCACTGACCTATTTAAGGGCTTCATCAAGTTCAGTCTGAGTCTGTCGAAAATAAGTCTTCGTCGTTTTAGGGGGACAACAGGACTTTTAGGCTGAGCCACATTTATTACGATGTTGCTTTAGAAAGAGGTAAGACTGTTCGGTTCGTAATGTCCCCCGGTTTCTTTTCATACACTGATGTAAAACTTGCACAGAATTACATCGAGTTCTTTACGGGGGGGGGGGGGGGGGGGGGGGGGCATTTCATGTATTGGTCTGGACTCATTGATTGATTGTAGATAGTTTTCAAAAATGCGCATGTCGTGTAGAGGTTTTTTTGGCAGTATTCTTATTTTCATTTTCTGTAATGACATTACCAATCATCGTATCATCTACTTCTACAAATCTACGAGTTTTGTTTTTGGGCCTGCCGGATTGTGGCGTCTGCTTCGATCCCCTGTTTGCACTAACTAAACGTTCTGGTGACAATTCAGCTTGAATCATAACTATATAATTACCGGAAGGTAGAGTTGCTTTGATTGTAGCACTTCCTTTTTTATCGATAGTAACGCTATCTCCGACTTCAAAAGACGCCATGTTTGTTTGTCAACAATTTTGACAGGTGAAAATAGTTCTACGTTTTCGGTATATAATTTGCATAATAATGTAATTTGCATACTTATGTTCTAAATATTTGCATACTTATGTCTCAAAATATGTGATTTATGTAATGGGCGTGCCCAATGCTATTCCTTAGTAGTGATATGATAAATATATATATCACATATAAATTATATCTTGGAACGTTGTATTCGTGGACACCGATAACCGAGACAATACAAATCATAATTTTTCGCTGTGAAATCATTAGACATTGCTATAACGTACAGTATCATTGGACTATTCTACAATTTAAAGATTACAGACCAATGACTTTTCCGGTAAACTAAATATGACGTCATCATGATTTGGCAAATAACGTCATGTACTTTAAAGCGTTTGCATTTTAAAGTTACGTCTCTCAGTTTTTATTGTCAAATTTGTAATAAACTGCTGTTTTAATACAATTCATATGAATGTTTTTGACAGAATAAATAGAATTTGGTTTTTTTTTTTTAAATCATGAAAATAGAATGTTCTTAAGCAAACAAAAATAATGACTGAGGTATCAATATAAACAGTAACTCAGTACCAGTTATTATCAGATGTATGTCCCTGGTGACTTAATGTTCAGTTGTCATGCGCTTTATTTCACTCGGGACATAAACCAGATAATAACTGGTAACTCGTTTATTATCCCCTATTTCTGTATTATGTCAGTAGCATATAATTATATTGTCAACTTGACATCTAGATATTTGGAAAACTTGCAATAGACGTTGATATGTGCAGTCTATATAATTCCGACTGTGGTAAGTTAATTAAAACTATGATTCTTTCCTGTGAGAGTACAGTTAAAGCCATCTCCGGTGTATCCTGATTGACAAGAACAGCTGTATGACCCGACTGAGTTTTTACAGTCAGCGTGAGCGTCACATTTGTTTGTGACATTCAAACACTCGTTGATATCTTAAAATACAGTTTGACGTTGAGGGTTATACATGTATTTTCGTCATATAGGTGAAAACTATGGACTTAACAAATACTGCTAAGTACAATACGGGTAACTTCCAATAAGGCATGCTATCGTGAAAAATATAAGTGTACTGAGCAATGGCTGTGGGTTATGTGCACCCCATTGGCCTGTTTTCCACCAAAGTGTACTAAGCAATGACAGTGGGTTATGTGCACCCAATTGGCCTGTTTTTCCACCAAAGTGTATTGTGCAATGACTGTGGGTTATGTGCACCCAACTGGCTTGTTTTCCACCAAAGTGTACCGAGAAATGACTGTGGTGTATGTGCACCCAATTGGCCTGTTTTCCACCAAAGTGTATTGAGCAATGACTGTGGGTTATGTGCACCCAACTGGCCTCTTTTCCACCAAAGTGTATTGAGCAATGACTATGGGTTATGTGCACCCAACTGGCCTGTTTTCCACCAAAGTGTATTGAGCAATGACTGTGGGTTATGTGTACCCAACTGGCCTGTTTTCCACCAAAGTGTATTGAGCAATGACTGTGGGTTTTGTGCACCCAACTGGCCTGTTTTCCACCAAAGTGTATTGAGCAATGACTATGGGTTATGTGCACCCAACTGGCCTGTTTTCCACCAAAGTGTATTGAGCAATGATTGTGGGTTATGTGTACCCAACTGGCCTGTTTTCCTCCAAAGTGTATTGAGCAATGACTGTGGGTTATGTGCACCCAACTGGCCTGTTTTCCACCAAAGTGTACTGAGCAATGACTGTGGGTTAAGTACACCCAACTGGCCTGTTTTCCTCCAAAGTGTACTGAGCAATGACTGTGGGTTATGTTCACCCACCTGGCCTGTCTTCCATAAGTGTTCCACTTCGTCGTCAGATATTGGTTGAGCTTGAAAGGGTAAGTTCCCCTTTCCACCTTTTTTTTCAGTTGTTTTTGTTTAGAATTCAAGACCTCTCGTGTCTTAGTATATACAGAATCTAAAATCAAAGACACCCTATAATTTCCCCGCCTCAAGTATCTATCGAAGCTAGAAAGCATGCCTCTCAAGCTGGAAGGTTCATACTCGTCACCATTTATATGTTTTCACGGAAATGAAAAACTTGCATAAAATCACGTTCAGTTCACTGTATGGAATGTTTTCGAAGTTTCTCGTGTCATGTTCAATATTTTTTTATGTAAGCCTTCAGTATGTTTACGTCATATTTTGTTTTGTTTGAAGTATGTTTATTTTCATTTTCTTTAACAAAGGCTTTGATTTCATCATCAGGCACATGCCGAAATCGTCACCAACTATTTTCGCATCAGAAATCATGTTTTACCAGCATATCCAGTTTGTTTTTTCCAACTGGTTGGCGTTTAAACCAAAGCTGACCTTCAACTGGGGTAGTTTTACAGGCAGTGGCGAGATAAAATGGAGTTGATACGTTATGGTAGTCAGAAGGTCGGACAGATTTGATTTTTTTTGTACATTTCAACTGGACATCTATTGGGATTGACTGGCGTAGCCCACATACGAGGAGGACGTTTTCTTGTGTTTCTTGGATCAGTCCGTGTGTGTGTTTTGGTCTGCCTTTCGCACATTTCTAAAAATTCTAATCCGTCGGTATGAGTTTTTAAAGTCATATCGCCGCATAACATATTCCTATTATGTGGTGTTGAGGATCGCATTCCAAAATGAATTGTGTTATTCCAACAAAGTGTATTGAGCAATGACTGTGGGTTACGTGCACCCAATTGGCCTGTTTTCCACCAAAGTACTGAGCAATGACTGTGGGTTATGTACACCCAATTGGCCTGTTTTCCACCAAAGTGTACTGAGCAATGACTGTGGGTTATGTGCACCCAACTGGCCTGTTTTCCACCAAAGTGTACTGAGCAATGACTGTGGGTTATGTACACCCAATTGGCCTGTTTTCCACCAAAGTGTACTGAGCAATGACTGCGGATTATGTGTACCCAACTGGCCTGTTTTCCACCAAAGTGTATTGAGCAATGACTGTGGATTATGTGCACCCAACTGGCCTGTTTTCCACCAAAGTGTACTGAGCAATGACTGTGGATTATGTGCACCCAATTGGCCTGTTTTCCACAAAAATGTACTGAGCAATGACTGTGGGTTATGTGCACCCAACTGGCCTCTTTTCCATAAATGTTCCACTTCGTAGTCGGATATTGGTCAGCTTGAAAGGGTAAGTTCCCCTTTCCACCTTTTTTTAGTTTTTTTTGTTTAGAATTCAAGACCTCTCGTGTGTGAGCAAATACAGAATCTAAAATCAAAGACACCCCATAATTTCCCTGCCTCAAGTATCTATCGAAGCTAGAAAGCATGCCTCTCAAGCTGGAAGGTTCATACTCGTCACCATTTTTTCCACGGAAATGAAAAACTTGCATAAAATCACGTTCAGTTCACTGTATGGAATGTTTTCGAAGTTTCTCGTGTCATGTTCAATATTTTTTTATGTAAGCCTTCAGTATGTTTACGTCATATTTTGTTTTGTTTCAAGTATGTTTATTTTCATTTTCTTTAACAAAGGCTTTGATTTCACCATCAGGCACATGCCGAAATCGTTGGGGTTCATTAGTTAACGCTGGTTCATTAAAAAATCGTCGCTCAAGAAGTCATCAATAACTTCCTGCAGTATATTCACGAACTCCCTGTCATGATCTCGCGACGCATTACTGGCTGTTTCGGGGATTACCTGCAATCGAAATCTTGGCAATTGTTTAACACTTTATTCTGTTCGAACAACACATATATGAAATGTATTTAGGGGCTAAATTGTGTCATTTACCCGGCCCGTGAGCTTTCCGTCAATTTTAACGAGATTGTTTACTGGAATTAGAGTTGTGTCGTCTGCTAAATGTAAATAAAGTTCTGATCACAATTTTAGTTCAGATTTTTGTTCTTAAGTTTATTTATTTATTTATTTATTTATTTATTTTTTTGTTCAGTATAAATTAAAATTAATACATGTTTACTTTACTTTTATAAAATATATTTATTTTAATAACATGAGACCGTGTGCTCAATATTTTAAAAATATCTCTTTCAATCGCCAGTTGTGAATACTGTAAAATGTTATGAATAGGAGAACTAGTTCGATCTAAGTAATCACGTGAGAAGGTCAATGTAATTTTTAACCAATCAAATGTACCGTAGCTTCAGCGATGGCATGGCATGTTGTTAAAAAACGGACAAATGTGTTCGCGGCTTCCCGTATTTTGTTTCCGCTATTTACCCAAAAGGTACGAAGTTGTTAGGGGTTCAAAATACGGTTTGGCTTATTACAAACATAAGAGTGATCACATGCACATTAAAATATTTAGATACTGTATTTTTAAATAAGAACATATAATTAAGTAGATACGATAACGTAGCGCTGACATCGACACGGTCTTCTGTTTAGCGCTACGAGATGAGGCATATACCCCATGTGTAGCAAAAACAAACTTCAGTGTTCTGTGAAAAAACATTCACACTTTGTTGAAAACACTTACTCGATATCGTTGATATATATTAAATTAATTGTTGTTGCAAATATAATTAATACAATGCAGATTAACAATTACCAAGACTAAAAGCGTTCTTCGGCAGCCATGACAGATAATACGAGAATCTCGTGAGAATGAGAAATATCCATACATAAAAATATATAATCTACTTTTTGTACTTTTTGTTTTTATGATATATTTGACGAAATGTATTTTTTTTAATTTATCTTTTAAAACTTAAAATTAATAGTTTGTCTAAAATTATGAAAAATAAAAACATAGGGCCTACCGACATTTAAACTGCATTGTCTGCTCTCGGAACTTTTTTGACAGAGGTCAAGGTAAGTAGACCAGTTTTTATTTTAATGTGGCGAAGCATTGTAATAATATAGATAATGTTTATTTTTTTTGCATGATGTCAGTTTACATCTCTTTACAAGAACAATAAACTGGGTGAATGACGTTTCCGTTTTAAGAACGCTGGAAACATTTCAATGCAAAACTGCTATAGAATTTTTCTTTTCTGTTTTTTTTAACATTACTAATGCACTTCACTCTGAAGAAAATGTTGTGATTAAAAAACTGTACAATTTACGAAATATGGATTTCAAGTGACATTACTGTAGGATATTTATTGTGTACAAAGCCAAAATAAAGGTGCGAAAAGTGACCGTCGTCGACCGTAGTCGTTTTTTAAAGTACTTACAGAGCTAGCCGTTTGCTAGTAGTGTAGTAGTAGAATGTCATTTTAATATTAGTGTGTATTTTGTGCATTATTGTAGTGGCGTATCTCAGATCTGAGATGAAGAACTGTAAAGAATGTTAACTTTGTGCTAGTAGTGTAGTCTTAGACTTTAATTAATCAATTTATTGTTATTATTAGCACTGTATTACTATTAGTGATCGCCAAATATTCCTCATGAGCTCATCTCGGACAGTATATGGTTTTAAAATACCTACAGTTAATAAATAGTTTTAGGTAAGTAACAAACAATATAAGTTGTAGAAGCATCACGAGGGGTATATGGCTTTTTATGTACCCTCTGTGTGTTCTTTTACCCCGAGCCGAAGGCGAGGGGGTAAAAGAGCACACAGAGGGTACATAAAAAGCCATATACCCCGAGAGATGCTTCTACAACGAATTTATCTTGCCGACATGTTAAAACATATAGCCAAATAAACAAAATAACGCCAGATAATAATTGTTAACAATTTATTAACGGAGCCGTACCACGCGGATGCGAACGAAACCACTTGCCAGTGACGAAAAATAGTTCCATCGATAAACGAGTTTTTAACTTCAAATGTTTGTAATACGAAATTGTCTAAAACAGATATTAATAAATAAAAAAAATAAAAACTTTTTTTTTATCAGAAATGTATGTAGTAAAAAAAATAAAAATATTTAAAAAAAAAAAAAAACCCACAACTGTTGCTAATCGCGCATTAATACAATAACACCACGACCGTAATTAGGTGGCCCAGTTCAACACTGCAGCTTTTAAAAGTATTGAAATAGTGTATTTTATAGTAAAAATAAAATTAATTATGTATACTTGATTGATTATCAATGTTATTTATAATCTAATTATTGCTTTAGCATTAACTGGGGTGGCTGGAAACTGTTGGAAATTACAGACGGGGTATAAGAGAATTTGGCTCCGCCCACAGGGGTATAAGGGATTTGTCCAACGGCAAACAACCAATGAGATTAAAGAATTTTACATGAAGGCGAGATAAATATATATATTACTCGACGCAGTTTCTGCGGTGCTCCGAAGAAGATAGCGGAGAAAATTACTTACAACCAACATGGTTGTCAAGGGATAAACATAGCCAGACGATATTGTACATTGCGAATTTTAAGGGCTTACCAATACATATGACATCTTTATGGCGCCTGATGCGTGTCAGTCGTGAAGAAACTTAAATATGTATACAACTACAACTTTATTTGAACGAAACAGGCGATAATATTGCCGAGAAACGTGCCGCTGTGATCTGTGGCGGCCCTGCTACGAAGAAATAGCATCTATATCCCGTAACGGTAACCGAGACGTAGGCGAAAGTTTCCGTTACAATACCGTAACTAGTATTTAAGGTGTAATTGTAGTCGGTAAAATGTTTCTGTTAGTCTAAAACCTGTTTTAATAAGTATCTGTTTATATAAGTTTGTATTTACCTTGACAGGTGACGCCATCCCCAGAGTACCCAGCATTACACGTGCAGGTAAACGATGTCGGGGTGTTGCTACACTGAGCGTTGTCACGACAGTTGTCTGTTCCCAGAGCACACTCGTTTATGTCAGTGGTCGTGTTCGTACCCGCAAAGCAGGTCACGTTGAATTCTGAAATGGGATGAGTTAAAGATATTAAATGAACCTCTCATTTTTTTCATGAGTTATGAGAAATAAACCAAAATAAATAATAGTGAAGACTGAAGCTATATGAATTTTGTTGAAACAAAATACTTATTGTTTTCTCATATCTCCAGGCAGATGCAGGTACAAGTGGAGTGGGTGCACGTTTTACTCAACAAAATGTATGTTTAAAATGATCAAAATTCAAAACTAATACACAGAGGGGCATTTAATATCTGAAGATATAACACATGGCCGTCTTATGAACATTCTTGTATATCAATGATGCCATCAAATGTCTGATATTGTGAAAACCGCGATGCCTTGAAATCTATGACACGAAATACTGCAGTTTCACCATTCATCTCAGTATCATGATCAATATAATTATGTTGATGTCCCAACGAAACTGTATTTGATGTTTTTGCCTACAGACGTTTTAACGTACCGATCACCCGAGTAGTTAACACTGGACAGAATTAGCCACCTTTTGCACGGTGCTAAATAAAAGTTTCTTGCCCACTGGACAGGGTTATCCAGCTTTGGCACGGTGCTAAAAAAATCTGTCTCACCCTAGGGCTGGATAAATCTGTCTGACCCGAGGGCTAGACGAGTTCTACATACGCGTGACGTCATAACTCATGTTTTATGACAATTGACGTCATAACTCATGGTTTTCAAAATTCTGTTTGCCATTTCACGTTGTACCATTGGTTTAAAAATATTTAAACAAATTAATATTTTCAACTTTATATTTATTGTTAAGTTGTTGCATTTTTATGTCGTTGCATAAGTTGGACTATATTTTTCAACGTATGATTAAATGAGTCATTGTTCGTAGGTGAAATGTTTTCGAATCGTTCAACAATAAACAAACCGTACGTAGCTTAAAAATTAATGGGTTTTTTTGTTACTGTAATTAAATGGGCAAGAAAAAGAATCAATCACCGTTGTGAGGTATAGATAAAGCAATTCCATCCCTCGGGACAAAATGTTTTTGTAAGGGCCGAGGTTTACATTTTGTCCCTCGGGTTGGAATTGCCTTATCTATACCTCACAACGGTGATAGATTCTATTAGTCTAGCACCCCGATGCTAGACAATTTCTACATACGCGTGACGTCATAATTCTTTTACGACGATTGACATCATAACTCACGTTTGTTTTCAAATTTATGTTTTCCCTTTCACGTTGTATCATTGTTTTAAAAATATTTAAACAAATATTTTCAACTTTATATTTACTGGTAAGTTGTTACATTTTTATGTCGCGTATGATTAAATGAGTTTGTAGGTGAAATGTTTACGAATCGTTCTACAATAATAAAACCGTAGGTTACAATATAAATGTTTTGTTACGGTAATTAAATGGTCAAGAAAAAGAATCAATCGCCATTGTGAGGTATTGATACGGCAATTTCAACCCTCGGCATAAAATGTTTTCTGTAAGGGATTCGGTAAACCTCGGCCTTCTCAAAAACATTTTGTCCCTCGGGTTGGAATTGCCTTATCTATACCCCACAACGATGATCGATTCTATTAATCTAACAGGAATTCCGCGGAATTAAAGGTATCGCCTACTAAAGACGTGGATGAACATACAGAGGTGGGATTCCGCGGAATTAAAGGCATCGCCTACTAAAGACGTGGATGAACATACAGAGGTGGAATTCCGCGGAATTAAAGGTATCGCCTATTAAAGACGTGGATGAACATACAGAGGTACAACTGTAAACCAAACATGTTTGGCCTAGGACGTTTAGTTTGTAAGAAAGCTGTCTAATGCCGAAACTTTATCGCTAACCTTTAAGTTGTTGCCACCGCCGTCGTAGGAAAAGAAACACACACACACACACACACACACACACACACACACACGCGCGCGCGCACACACACACACATGCACACACGCACACCACACACATATTTTATGTATGCATTAATGTATGTATGTATGTATATATGTATTAATGTATGTATGTATGTATGTATGTATGTATGTATGTATGTATGTTTTAATGTAGGTATGTATGTATGTAGGTATGTATATATCGCCGAGGTATTTCGTAAAAGCGAGACAAAAACAGCACACCTGTAGTAAACGTGGACACGCGAAAGCAGTAGCCAGTATCCACGTCGCTTGTTAGGTTCAAACCGAGGCTGGTTTTAGTGAGGACGACACTCCAGGGGACCGTGGCGCTGATCGACTCGGGTGTGAACACAAAACCGTCGGTCCCACAGTCCCAGGTCTTCGGCGCTCCTGTCTGTGTGTCCAGACGAAACGTTGCGATGTCGCACTTCGCACTTCCCGTCTGGGGTTTCTTGGAGGCGTAATTCATAGTTTTATCTTTGTTAGACGTGATGGTGCACGTGCATTCTTTTACGTAGCTTTGCATCAGTTGTCCGTCAATGTAAAACAGTCTTCCAAACTGTGAGTTGAGACTGCACATGCTTATCACTGAAACAAAGAAAACCAAATAATGAAATTATGTCGCTGTTAAAGATACTGCCACCAGATTGCCAGTAAAGGATCTCGTCGGAAGTGGCAGTCCCCTAGTAGACGAGGCTCTAGATAGAGATTCATGGAATCTATCATTAGTTTGTAAACTGCCCATTCGACTATCAGTTGAGCTAAAGTAATGTTTTGATCGTGAAAACTATTGTATCGTTCAGATTAAAATGTTTTCTACTAACAAAGCTTTTTGCACCACTGCCATGGCATATTAAAATGCATGCCTTGTTTAGTACAATATTCTATCAGCGTCTCTTTATTTAGAGTTTCTCGTCGTCCGAATGTTGGTAGTAGTTGAAACTTCATTTTATTTCCTAATATATGTTTACGTACATTCGGAATTATTGCGAAGTAAAACATTGGGATAAGCAAAACCATCGTATATATAATCCCTGGTACAATAAATTAGAAAATGTAACTAGTGACAAAGTCTATGTACAACGACAGCAAACTGAAGATGATATCTTTAAACCTGTAGTTGAAATGACATTGTGGCCGAACGCGACATGATTGGAAGTCATAGGTTAATAAAACGGGGATGGGGAATCAGATGTGTTACCTCGGGATTTTTTTTTTTTAAAGTTAAAGTTTGTTTTGTTTAACGACACCACTAGAGCACATTGATGTATTCCACAATGGCTATTGGATACCAAACATTTGGTATATTGTTTACAACCTGCTAAACATTTTTATTAGCAGCGAGAAATATTTTATATGCACTTTCCCACAAATAGAACACCGCGTCCTGTGATATACCAATCGTGGTGCACTGTTTGCAACGGGACACACACACACAAAACACAATTAAGACTGGGTCTATTGAGGTTTACCGATCATACAACGCAAGCACCTTGGGTGAGCGCTCTACACACTGACTAGAATTCGCTTCTCCGCTCCCACTGAACAGAACATGTGAATAATATATACCACACTGTCAATATCAAAGTTAACCTTACCGCATAAACGTACTCATGGTATGCATTGTTATTTGCACACTAACGATGTTTAGATTGACAGCCGTTAGTCCCGGGTGCCATGGCAGAAATGTTTATCTGCTGACTAATCAAAACATCCAAAGTGTAGGCCTACTGAGTACGTCTATGCGGTACCTGACTTGTATCACACCCATACATAAATGAAATACGTTATATATGCATATAGTTAATAGTATCACTATGTAAAACACAGATATCCATTTCATATGCAGTAACAAACAAGACCAATTAACATATTTTTGGTGTTTAATTAATTAATTAACTTTTAAATTTGAATTTACCTGGAGTCCCGTCACTTGGACACAGCGCCTCAGTAACGTACGCTGTAAAAGAAAAGAAAGCACATTGGTTTAGATCAGATTTATTTCCGTCCAATACAAAATACGTGCTGTCGGCCAATACGTAA
Source organism: Gigantopelta aegis (assembly GCF_016097555.1). Taxonomy (NCBI): domain Eukaryota; kingdom Metazoa; phylum Mollusca; class Gastropoda; order Neomphalida; family Peltospiridae; genus Gigantopelta; species Gigantopelta aegis. The sequence continues at coordinate 5,088,236 of NC_054702.1, read as the reverse complement.
ATGCCAGAATTAAGGTATTTCTCTACATTGTACAAACCCAAATATTTTCTAAACCTATATGACATTTCTGTCGTAAACTAAATATCTATAAACTTGTAAAACATATACTGATGGAAGAAAATAAGGGGAGCTATAAAAAGTAACAACAATCGGCCTCGATGGTGTCGTCGTTAAGCCATCGGACATAGCGCGGGTAGGTACTGGCTTCGCGGCCCGGTACGGGCTCCCACCCAGAGCGAGATTTAACTACTCAATGGGTAGGTGTAAGACAACTGCACCCTCGTCTCTCTCACTAACAACTAACCCACTGTCCTGGACAGACAGCCCAGATAGCCGAGGTGTGTGTGCCCAGGACAGCGTGCTTGAACCTTAATTGGACATAAGCACGAAAATAAGTTGAAATGAAAATGAAAGTAGCAGCAAGTAGGAACTGCATCAAAACCCTCACCCATAATATGAGGATGTTGACCGTGTTACTGGCAGTCAGTCTGACGTACTGATATTCAATCCAACATTACATCGCAGTATTTTATACAGACATATATACTCTAACAGTGAATTTAATTTAAAAGTTAAAGTTTGTTTTGTTTAACGAAACCACTAGAGCACATTGATTTCTTTATCATCGGCCTTTGGATGTCAAGTGAATTAAAACTGGTCTCAGATACCATGTGTTCCCTTATTTAGTTTCATTTGTATAGAAGAATAAGACGTGTCTGTGAGGGCATGTTTGCGTGCGTGTGGGAGTTTGTTAGTTCGTACGTGTATGCTTGAATGCACGTATAAATGTAGGGATCGATATAACTGAGCTTTCCATATCAATAACATACAACGGAAAAGAGAAGAAAAAAAACAAGTATTGAACGAAAATCATCATAAAGATAAAAGTAAACAAATAAAAAAGGAGTAAAATAAGATACTATCTGCATTAAAGCATAAATAAATAGATGTAAATAAAACAAAAACCCTGCCCGATACTGACACAGCCACATACAGGTCCCTGCCCGATACTGACACAGCCACATACAGGTCCCCGCCCGATACTGACACAGCCACATACAGGTCCCTGCCCGATACTGATACAGCCACATACAGGTCCCCGCCCGATACTGACACAGCCACATACAGGTCAGCCCGATACCACCTACATACAGGTCCCCGCCCGATACTGACACAGCCACATACAGGTCCCTGCCCGATACTGATACAGCCACATACAGGTCCCTGCCCGATACTGATACAGCCACATACAGGTCCCCGCCCGATACTGACACAGCCACATACAGGTCCCCGCCCGCAGTCAATTCGACGCTCCCCATGGGTTAAACTAAATGTAAATTGCAATTTATTAGAACTGTTTTCATAATGGTTCATAAGATGTAGTAGAGCGTACACAACGTTTTAACAGTTCGCTGACGCCATTCGTGTGAAATGGGGCATAACGCAATGCTAGAATTCGTGTATACATCTAAGTGCAATGTAGGACTGACACTATAACTGTTTGATCTTGTTGAATGGTGTTTTTCAAACATATCTACAAGTTCAGATGAATTAAAAGTCGCATGAGGGATAGGGCGTAATGTCTTATTGAATACGCGATTGACAGTCATCGAATTATTTAGGTTTAGTGTACAAAACAACAAATGTGCTAGTTTCCGGTGGGTGTACGTTTACGATGAGCCCATTCCACACCTATCCCACATGGTGGCCACATTCGTTAGTGTTGTGTTTCTCGTTCCAACCAATAGTCTACATCTGTTATAAATGTAACTCCGTCTACCATAACCATTCATAAATACCCTTACGTGTGCTGTAACCTCACCGTGGTGCAGGGGTGTAACATTCTCTTTGAGAATGGCCAATACAGCACAAAATTGAAGTTTTGAGTAAAATTCAGTATCCGTAAAATTCTGTGATATTTGTGTTTTTTGCACAGTTCTTTACACTGTTTTTGTTTAAGTCTTGAATTTTTATATTGATGTTAATCATCACTTTATTTATTTGCATTACCACAGATTGACACCCAATAGCCGATGTATTTTTCGTGCTGGGGTGTCGTTAAACATTCATTCATTCATTCATTCATTCATTCATAAATAATAACATAGATCCAGCCCACCCAACACATGCACACATGCACAGAGATACACACACAGAAACACACACACAAACACACGACCACAAACAAAACAAAACAAGACAAAAAAACAACAACCAAAAAACCCCAAAGAGTAAACAACAAAAAACATGGCCATAAAACGAACTCTGCCTCTGTCTGTCTCTCCGTGCCTCTGTCTGTTTGTCTGTCTCTGCCTCTGTCTGTCTCTCCGTGCCTCTGTATGTCTGTCTCTGCCTCTGTCTGTCTCTCCGTGCCTCTGTCTGTCTCTCTCTACCTCTGTCTGTCTGTCTCTACATCTGTATGTCTCTCTGTACCTCTGTCTCTACATCTGTCTGTCTGTATGTCTGTCTGTCTGTCTCTCTCTGTCTCTCTCTCTCTGTCTCTCTCTCTCTCTCTCTCTCTCTCTCTCTCTCTCTCTCTCTCTACATCTGTCTGTCTGTCTCTACCTCTATCTGTCTCTCTCTACATAGGTCTGTCTGTCTATCTCTACCTCTGCCTGTCTCTCTCTACCTCTGTCTGTCTCTCTCTGCCTCTGTCTGTCTCTGTACATCTGCCTGTCTCTTTGCACCTCTGCATGAATATCTGTACCTCTGTCTATCTGTATATATGTACCTCTGTCTGTCTGTCTCTCTGTACCTCTGTATGTATCTAAATATGTATGTCTGTCTGTCTGTATGTCTGTCTGTCTGTCTGCTGTCTCTCTGTCTGTCTGTCTCTCTCTCTCTCTCTCTCTCTCTCTCTCTCTCTCTCTCTCTCTCTCTCTCTCTCTCTCTCTGCCTGTCTCTCTGTACCTCTGCCTGTCTCACTATACCTCTGTCTCTCTATCTCTCCGTACCCTTGCCTGTCTTTCTGTACCTCTGTCTGTCTCTCTCTACATCTGTCTGTCTGTCTCTCTATACCTCTGCCTGTCTCTCTCTACCTCTGTATGTCTGTCTCTACATTTGCTTGTCTGTCTCCGTACCTCTGCCTGTCTTTCTGTACCTCTGTCTGGCTCTCTCTACCTATGTCTGTCTGTCTCTCTATACCTCTGCCTGTCTCTAGCTACCTCTGTCTGTCTCTACCTCTGTCTGTCTGCCTCTCTGTACCTCTGCTTCTCTCTCTCTACCTCGGTATCTCTGTGTACCTCTGTCTGTCTCTCTGTACGTATGTCTGTCTGTCTGTCTGTCTGTCTGTCTCTCTCTCTCTCTCTCTCTCTCTCTCTCTCTCTCTCTCTCTCTCTCTCTCTCTCTCTCTCTCTCTCTCTCTCTCTGTACCTCTGTCTGTCTCTCTCTACCTTTGTATGTCTCTCTGTACCTCTGTATGTCTCTCTGTACGTCTGTCTGCCTGTCTTTCAGTACCTCTGTCTGTCTCTCTGTACCTCTGTCTGTCTGTCTCTACATCTGCTTGTCTGTCTCCGTACCTCTGCCTGTCTTTCTGTACCTCTGTCTGGGTCTCTCTACCTATGTCTGTCTGTCTCTCTATACCTCTGCCTGCCTCTAGCTACCTCTGTCTGTCTCTACCTCTGTCTGTCTGCCTCTCTGTACCTCTGCTTCTCTCTCTCTACCTCGGTACTCCTCTGTGTACCTCTGTCTGTCTCTCTGTACGTATGTATGTCTGTCTCTCTGTACCTCTGTCTGTCTCTCTGTACCTTTGCCTGTCTGTCTGTCTCTCTCTCTCTCTCTCTCTCTCTGTACCTCTGTCTGTCTCTCTCTACCTTTGTATGTCTCTCTGTACCTCTGTATGTCTCTCTGTACGTCTGTCTGCCTGTCTTTCAGTACCTCTGTCTGTCTCTCTGTACCTATGTCTGTCTCTCTCTACCTCTCTCTGTCTCTCTCTCTACCTCTCTCTGTCTGTCTCTCTGTACCACTGCATGTCTCTCTCTACCTCTGTCTGTCTGTGTCTCTCTACCTATGCCTGTCTCTCCTAACCTCTGTCTGTCTGTCTCTACATCTGTCTGTCTCTCTCTACATCTGACTGTCTGTCTCTCTCTCTACATCTGTCTGTCTGTCTCTACCTCTATCTGTCTCTCTTTACATATGTCCGTCTGTCTGTCTCACTCTACCTCTGCCTATCTCTCTCTACCTCTGTCTCTCTCTCTCTCTACCTCTGCCTGTCTCTCTCTACCTCTGTCTGTCTCTGTACCTCTGCCCGTCTCTCTGTACCTCAGTATGTATCTCTGTACCTCTGCATGTATATCTGTACTTCTGTATTTCTGTCTATCTGTACTTCTGTCTCTCTCTCTGTACGTATGCCTGTCTCTCGGTACCTCTGTCTGTCTGTCTCTCTGTACCTCTGGCTGTCTCTCTCTACCCATGTCTGTCTCTCTGTACCTATGTCTGTCTCTCTCTGTACTTCTGTCTGTCTCTCTCTACCTCTGTCTGTCTGTCGCTCTCTACATATGCATGTCTCTCCCTACCTCTGTCTGTCTGTCTCTACATCTGTATGTCTGTCTCTCTGTACCTCTGGCTGTCTCTCTCTCTCTCTCTCTCTACCTCTGTCTGTCTGTCTCTACATCTGTCTGTCTGTCTCTACATCTGTCTGTCTGTCTGTCTCTACCTCTGTCTGTCTCTACCTCTGTCTCGCCCTACCTCTGTCTGTCTCTGTACCTCTGCCTGTCTCTCTCTACCTATGTCTGTCTGTCTCTCTGTACCTCTGTCTGTCTCTCTGTACCTCTGTCTGTCTGTCTGTCTGTCTGTCTCTCTCTCTCTCTCTCTCTCTCTCTCTCTCTCTCTCTCTCTCTCTCTCTCTCTCTCTACCTCTGTCTGTCTCTCTGTACCTTTGTCTGTATATATATACCTCTGTCTGTCTGTCTCTCTGTACCTCTGCCTGTCTCTCTGTACCTCTGTCTGTCTATATGTACCTCTGTCTATCTCTCTTTACCTCTGTCTCTCTGTCTCTACATCTGTATGTCTGTCTCTCTGTACCTCTGGCTGTCTCTCTCTCTCTCTCTGCCTCTGTCTGTCTGTCTCTACATAAGTCTGTCTCTACCTCTGTCTCTCTCTACCTCTGTCTGTCTCTGTACCTCTGCCTGTTTCTCTCTACCTATGTCTGTCTGTCTCTCTGTACCTCTGTCTGTCTCTCTGTACCTCTGTCTGTCTCTCTCTCTCTCTCTCTACCTCTGTCTGTCTCTCTGTACCTTTGTCTGTATATATGTACCTCTGTCTGTCTGTCTCTCTGTACCTCTGCCTGTCTCTCTGTACCTCTGTCTGTCTATATGTACCTCTGTCTATCTCTCTTTACCTCTGTCTCTACATCTGTCTGTCTGTCTGTCTGTACCTCAACCTATCTCTCTCTACCTCTGTCTGTCTGTCTGTCTCTACCTATGCATGTCTCTCCCTACCTCTGTCTGTCTGTCGCTACATTTGTCTGTCTGTCTGTCTCTACCTCTCTCTTTCTCTCGCTACCTCTGCCTGTCGCTCTGTACCTCTGCCTCTGTCTGTCTGTCTCTCTGTACGTCTCTCTGTACCTCTGCCTGTCTCTCTCTACCTCTGTCTGTCTCTCTCTACCTCTGTCTGTCTCTCTGTACTCTGTCTGTCTATCTGTACCTTTGTCTGTCTGTCTGTCTCTCTATACCTCTGTCTATCTCTCTTTACCTCCGTCTCTCTGTCTCTACATATGTCTGTCTGTCTCTCTGTACCTCTGCCTGTCTCTCTCTACCTCTGTCTGTCTGACTCTCTGTACGTCTCTCTGTACCTCTGTCTGTCTATCTGTACCTCTGTCTGTCTGTCTCTCTGTACCTCTGTCTGTCTCTCTGTACCTCTGTCTCTCTATCTGTACCTTTGTCTGTCTCTCTGTACCTCTGTCTATCTGTACCTCTGTCTGTCTGTCTGTCTCTCTGTCTCTACATCTGTCTGTCTGTCTCTACATTTGTCTGTCTCTACCTCTCTCTTTCTCTCTCTACCACTGTCTGTCTCTCTGTACCTCTGCCTCTGTCTGTCTGTCTCTCTGTACGTCTCTCTGTACCTCTGTCCGTCTCTCTCTACCTCTGTCTGTCATCCTGTACCTCTGTCTGTCTCTCTGTACCTCTGCCTCTGTCTGTCTGTCTCTCTGTACGTCTCTCGGTACCTCTGCATGTCTCTCGCTACCTCTGTCTGTCTCTCTGTACCTCTGTCTGTCTCTCTGTACTCTGTCTGTCTATCTGTACCTTTGTCTGTCTGTCTGTCTCTATGTACGTCTGTCTGTCTCTATGTACCTCTGTCTATCGCTCTTTACCTCTGTCTCTCTGTCTCTCTGTCTCTACATATGTCTGTCTGTCTCTCTCTACCTCTGTCTGTCTGTCTCTCTGTACGTCTCTCTGTACCTCTGTACCTCTGTCTGTCTATATGTACCTATGTATGTCTGTCTCTCTGTACCTCTGTCTGTCTCTCTGTACCTCTGTCTCTCTATCTGTACCTCTGTCTGTCTCTCTGTACCTCTGTCTGTCTATCTGTACCTCTGTCTGTCTGTCTCTCTGTCTCTACATCTGTATGTCTGTCTGTCTGTACTTCTGCCTGTCTCTCTCTACGTCTGTCTGTCTCTACATCTGTCTGTCTCTCTGTACCTCTGTCTCTCTCTCTACCTCTGTCTGTCTGTCTCTACATCTGTGATAAGGGGCTGGATGTAGCTCAGTGATACAGCGCTCGCCTACTGCGCAATCGATCTAGGATCGATCCCCGTCGGTGGACCCATTGGGCTATTTCTCACTCGAGCCAGTGCTCCACAGCTGATGTAACAAAGGCCGTTGTATGTGTCATCCTGTCTGCGGGATGGTGCACATAAAATATGCCTATAACCGACAAGAGTAGTCCATGAAGTGACAACAGCGAGTTTCCTCTCTGAATATGTGTGTGGTCCTTAACCACATGTCTGACGCCATATAACCGTAAATCAAATATGTTGAGTGCGTCGTTAAACAAAACATTTTCTTCCTTTCATCTGTGATAAATGTAACTCCGTCCAACATAACCATTCATAAATAATAACATATATCCAGCCCACCTACACACACACACACACACACACACACACACACACACACACACACACAAACACGGGAAATTAATGTTCAGGTTAAGTTATACATCACAGAACACTGAATTTCGATTTTACTTTTGTAATTGGATGGTATGACAATGGCGATCTGGTTATCACCCTGGAACACTCAGTCGTGTGTCTTTAAATTGTTATCATATGCATGTGTGTTATTAGTATGTGATATCAAAAATGTTGTTGCTGTCACCAACGGGTATGTAATGAAGGATATGTCATCAGACGAGTTAATATTGCAAAGATTGGCTTTTGAAAACTACCATTTGAGCAGATCACATATATAAGAATGTCAGAGACACACTTAAAAGCACGCACATACACACACACACACACACACACACACACACACACACACACACACACACAAATGCACACATACATGCACACGTGCGAATTAACACACTCTGAAATTTTAACGGGTCAATAATGAGGGAATATGTTAGGGGGATAGTTATGCTGTAAGTAATAGACAAACTACACCGTGTTTAAACACCTGAAATTCAAAATATATCAGGTGGACAATCACCCCAAAACTCCCGTAACATATTCAGGCCCTCAGATTTTCATTCCGCTTGCCCCGACTTCCATATACACTCCACAGGCCCTGTATAACTCTAGTATGGAATAACTATAGCACAATGATTAATTAATCATCGGCTATTGGATGTCAAACATTTTGTAAGTCTGATATGTTGTCATCAAAGGAAACTCGCTACACGTTTCCTAATGCAACAAGGGATCTTTTATATGCACTTTCTCATAGACAGGAAAGCACATACCATGGCCTTTGATCAGTTGTGGTGTACTGGTTGGATCGAGTATACCCCAATCAGTTGAATGGATCCACCGATGTGGTCCGATCCTGTGATCCAATCACCTCGTGAAAGAACTCAACCGACTGAGCTAACTACAGCCCAAATATATGGAACAATGCAATTTATAACATTGGAATACTAGGTTATTACTAGGATAACAAAAAACAGCACACGTTTGTTTTATTTAACGATACTACTATAGCACATTGATTTATCGGATGCAACACATTTGGTAATTTTTAGTAAATAATTTCGGCTTAGTTTGACATAAAATAAAAGTAAAAGTGTTTTGAAATTTTAAAAAAAGCTATTTGTGTACAATTTAGAAAACAATCTGCTCATAAAAAAATTAGCTTGTAGTAAATGTATTTTATAGTATGAAAAAGGCGTTCCCTGTGGGACGGACTATAGATGCTTTATTGTAAATAATTAAATATTAAAACTAATTCTATACACTGCATCTTTAAAGAACATGGTGTTTCGTTCCGTTTCACGCCACGCCTTGAAGAACTAGTCAGTCATGTTGTCCGTGACTATAACTAGGAGAAGTTCAAGCACACCCTCTGAATGATCTAGAAGCATGTCATAGAAAGTGAATATGATCGAAACGGTTGACGTCATCTGTGTACCCCTGGGGAGATATTGTAGAGGGCGTGTTCGTTATGCAACCGATTTGATGTGTTCATTCAAACATTTAGAAGCACACACCCTGTTAATTGGTATTGTATTCAGTACCCCGCCAAATGAGTTGTTCGTCAATGCAAAGGAGATACACCCATCAGTGTTACACTGAACTATTTACTTCAGAACAAGTTCTCGTGTTCTCTCTCTCTCTACGTAGGTTCGTAATCAGAAAGTGGCTGCTTAGCTTAGCCCACTCCCGCAAATCCCCCACAAAAAAACCAAACAAATGAATATAGCAAATAAAATATAATATAATAAGTAACAAACAGAACAGAACAAAATAAAGGCAATACAAAAAGGAATCAAAACACAAATATAGACGCAAACACACAAGAAAACATACTGACAAAGGACAACCACCTAAAAACAACAACAAACATACGGAACACAACAACAACAAAACATAAAACAACCAGCAAAAATCCCCAACCCCAACACAAACATAAACAACCAGCACAGAACACAACAAAATGAAACAAAACAATACTATACAAAAATAATTACAAACTTTCCGAATTTATACGATTTACTGTATTCTGATTGGCTGACGTCACTAAAAAACCAAGCGTTATCCTTACATAAACCTCATAAAAATACGTCATCACGGAAGACCAAAATCGAAATAACCGCACAACACCAACAGTCACTACACGTAAACAAAAGTTAATATCAAGGTCACTTTGCGATAGAAAAACACAAGACAAATCTGCACATGAAATTGTTTCATTTTTTAAAAAGAAGTTATAATAAAGAGATATACACTGTTTTTGTTTATTCAATACTTATTTTTATTTTTAGCGGACAATTTCCAATAGTATGTATACATGTATTCCTACGCTTATTTACAGAACATGGTTGACGGTAAGAACGAAAGAAATTATTTTTGAGTGTTTTAAGGTACACTTCTTGTAGTGTTTGTAATTATAAGATTTTATACCATTTGTGACTTTTATACATCGATAAATTCCTAAAAAATGAGAAACAATTCTTATCAAAACAACAAAACACAAAATAAAATTTTAAAAACATACAAAAATAACGAAAACACAAAACAAAAATCAATAAATAATAAAGTAAAACTAAACAAGCCATAATATAATAATAAGAATTAATATCAGTAATTAAAAATATTAAAGTATTTATTGATTCAAGTTATTACGTTACCACGTTATTGTTGATAGTGTTGATATAAACTAAATGTCATAATTAACGGACACTAGGCACCCACTATTTCAAAATTAAATGGGAGTTGTTACGAACCAACTCATTTGAATGAAGAGGTTTGAACAGTGTAGATCACTGGGACATCAATGAAAAGGAAAGGAGAACAAATTGAAAAACAAAAGAAACACACACCAAAATATAAAGAAAAAGAACAAAGTAAGAGCAAGAAAGTAATATCGAAAGCGCTATTGTGTAGACTGGACAGTGTAGCACTATTTTATTGCTAGCTATGTTATTAAATACGGTATGCTATCCACTGGACTGGTGAAACTATCCTTTAGAAAGCCTTCATTTCATTTCTGCCTAGTATGCTTACTTGTTGTAATGGATATATTTTAAACCTCAGTTCATTCTAATAGATCCTGGTGTAGTTTACTCTGTATGAATGGGTCTCCAGAATTCTTAATATGCTTTATTGAGACAACCATTTGTAAAGTTTGCTGAGTTTCTGCCACAGTTCGCTTAAGTTTGATTTTGTTTTATTTTATTACTTTAGGTAGAAGTTGGTATAGTGTGTTGCTAATACACGTTAGTACGTAATCCACAATAACTTTATCATAGATGTTCAAACAACAAATGGTTAATCACACGGTTAGCACTAGTAATACACAACTTGCACCGACCAGTGATCCATAACTGGTTCAACAAAGGCCATGGTTTGTGCTATCCTGCCTGTGGGAAGCGCAAATAAAAGATCCCTTGCTGCCTGTCGTAATAAGTGTAGCCTATGTGGCGACAGCGGGTTTCCTCTAAAAACAGTGTCAGAATGACCATATGTTTGACGTCCAATAGCCGATGATAAGATAAAAAATCAATGTGCTCTAGCGGCGTCGTTAAATAAAACAAACTTTACTTTACTTTTTAGTAATACACACTAACTTTATCATAGATGTTCAAACAAGAAATGGTTAATCACTCATTTATCACTAGTAATACACACTAACTTTATCATACATGTTAAAATTTTTTTAATAATAATGCTTAAGCACGTAAATACTATAACAGAACATTTGTACGAATATCGTTTCAGCAGAATGAGTGAGCTCTGAATGTCACAAGAAGCCATTTTGTTGAAACAATAACCGAAAAACAATAACAAAACAAAAATAAACAAAAAACGAAGGCCTTAGAGTGCTTGTTTCCAAAAAGTGGGAAAACATGAATTAGTTTAGGTCGGCTTTTTCGCTTATTGTTACTACCTTCACCCCTGTGCGTCCATGTATGATATATATATATATATATATATATATATATATATATATATATATATATATATATATATATATATGTACTCTGTTGACATACATATTAAATTTGTTTTTATTGAGAAAATATACATTGAACCAAATAATTATTTTCGTCCTGTTTTGCTAGGAAGAGTGGAGTTCCCGGAAACATGTATTTATAGGCCAAAAGAAAAGAACAAATGACAGTAGACGGGAAATAGTTACATATAATATGTGTTCACAACAATCTGTTGGCGTTTATCTCATAATTTATCCTATAACTTACCCATGATATCCATGTCATAAACCCATGTGATAATTTACTTTATTAACCCGGTTAATAATGGTCTTCAAATTTACAAGGTCTCTAGGTAATGTGTTGCTGTGAATGGGTCATTTGCTTACAAGCCAACAAGACCCGTGTACCTGAGTGTAACGTTTTCAAAGATTTGTTTAAAATGCGTGACGTCAAACTAATCTGTGCTAATCGTGATGACGTCATATATACGATGGCGGCGACTTTAGTACTGTAATTTACTGAAAAATTAATTAGAATGTTATTTTAGAAGTGTTATAGGATAAATAAAATTCGCTACTCGTGTTTTTTAATATGCAAAATATCAACCTCGTCTAGTTAATCGGTATTTGTCTCGGCAGAGCCTCAACAAATACCCATTAACATAGACTCGGTTGATATTTTCCATATTAAAAAATACTCGTGACGAATCCTCTATATTCAAGTTTCCGTAATTATTAAGAACTAACGATCTGTACAGATCTTGTCTTACCTGTGTATATCCAAATGACAAGAAATCCAAGCACATACATCATGCACACCCGAAGTAAAGACGTCGATATTCCGGAAAACAAAACTTGAAATAGCTTTAATATCCTGCCTTGTTCCAAATGTGGTAATCCGTCATTCTTTTAACTGTAATTCAGCTGTTTAATCAACAATGTTGTACTGTATGATGTTGTTTTTTAACTTCAGATGTTTGTAAATCTGATTTTTATTCAGTAATCCAAAATATAAACGCGTCTAAGTACAGTAGAATATTTCATTCAGGAAAAGTATGCATCTTCACAGAAGGAGTCTCTTAACTAAATATGTGTCATTCATTGTATGGGTATGTACCAACGAAGGGGTGTGTTATTCATACGTTTATTTCTTATTTTTAGTCGCCCCCCCCCCCCCCCCCCCCCCTAGTGCAACAGGTTTCCTCAGAATACAACGTCACACTACTTCTCATTGAATAAAGAGTAGGCTAGCCTCGGTCACGGATGACATATTGGGAAATGATCAGTCACTTCGCAGGTGAAGCAAAAAATGAGTGAATCCATTTACCGCCATGAACGTCAATGCATTCAAATATCTCCAACATGGTCTTGTTTGAAAGTATGATTTAAACAGTAATCAGTTGTCATTACCAGATGATACATACTGAAATCTATCTGACGTAGGCCTATGTCTTGTTTTAGTAACTTCTTATAGAGCCTGGCACTTCAAGGTGTACGTTTTGTGTTTTAGAAGCTCTACTTAGAGGCTGGACTATCAATGTGTACATCTTGTGTTGATTTAAGACCTGATACAGGCTGGACTATTAGTGGTGCGCATCTTGCTTTTATTCACATTGATTTTTTTATGTACGTCTTGTTTTCTTTTTAACACCTAATACAGGTGTGTTGTATTCAGCATCTCTGACGGTAGCTCCTGAACGACAGACTACTCGGGCTAGGGCAAACACTGCTGCCAGACAGGCTACTTTTTAAACAAACATAGCAAGGGATATTTATATGCACTCTCTCATAAATAGGACAGTACATACCACAGTGTTTGACCTATCAGTCGTGGGGCGCTGTCTGGGGTGGTAAACAATAACATGAAAACACCAAGGCTAACTGATTTGCGTCAACCAATCACACATGAAGCGAGCACTCTACTACTGGACTATATCCCACTCTGTTGCGGGTGCGTGCTATAAACATTTATTATGAATAACATTGTGTAGGCGCCGGGGAAGAAGTATGGTTTGGAATGAGACATATTTCTACATAGTCTTATCAAATGTGTATTTAAATGGACGACAATAAGTATACTGACACTAGGTTTATTTTTCTCACAAGGCAAACATAATTATTATACACATTTAACACAAATGAAGAGAATGTAACTGAACATTTTCTCTTTTGCCTACAAATCCTCACAACATATTATATATATTAATCTGCTCCAGAATAAACATTTTAAATATGCACCTAAAACAAAGAGTACTGCAGCTACATACATGACAAACAAGTTGACATATGACACCGTGATAACCCACTACATGAATGTAACTACCAGATAAATACAGTGAAACACCTGTAAATCGCACACCCTTAGAACCAATAAAAATGTCATGTATTAAGAGACATCCGGTTTGGAGAGGTCAAGTTCTGTACTGGTTTTTTAAAAAGGACTGTAAAAAAATGTCCGGTCTTGAGAAAATTCCGGTTTGCAGAGGGTCCGGTCTTGAGAGGTTTCACTGTGTAATTATGTTAATGGCAGCAAAGCTTTATGAACTGTGATACGTAGTATATTTTGAAATCCTGTAGAATAATCAAGTTATATGAATTTAAAATGTTCTAGTCATTCCAAGCGTACTTTTTAATTACAGATTGTCAGGATAGTATTTACAAACACAGGTGAGATCTGCTTTTCAAATATCAATACAATGACAGGTAAATACAAATATAAATATCTATATATAAGTTATAGGAAAACCTGCATATACATGTAGAAAAATACGGACGCCTTAACCCGAGAATGGCTTTGGTTAATTGGTCGATACAACAATTGCTATTACCTGTATATCAGAAATTTCTGTGGTAACGGTGGGTTTTTTGTGTAATAAAAACAAAGTTTGTATTGAAGGGAGTCGATCCAATAACATTCATTCTAATACAAATCATTTCGCAGTGTGTGACGTCAACATCGCGATCATTAAGAATTGACATCATTAAAACAGACCACTAACCTCTGCCGTAGACAAGCAGCATTGGCGGATCCAGGGAAGGGTCATATGTGTCCCGTGCCCCCACCCCACCGTTTCACAGTGCCGTTTCGGGTTGTATTTTTTAATTCATCATCCACGATATACAACACTAACTGTCCTCAAAATGCGTCTCTGGACTTTTTTATTTTAAACGTCCTGGAAGCACCTCCACCACTCCACCCCACTCACACCCCCAACGTCATTTGGGAGCTAACCTCATTGGCCATCAATAAACTTAAATTGCTCTATTTAGTATTGTGTGCCCCCCCCCCCCCCCCCCCACACACACATTTTTTAAAGTCCTGGATCCGCCCCGACATATTGAGCTGCATGTGTATGACCACATGTCTATGACACACAGCCTGGAATGCAGCTCGTTCTGAACATGACGCCTTTGTGCGAAAGCGAAACTGGAATAATGATACAACATCTCCCAAGCTGTGCACCGCTCTGTGTGACAAGAAATAAATGTCAATTAATGTGTAGTCCAACGTAGTCCCGAGACATTCTTTATTGCAATATATGTATAACTATGTGAAGAAAAAGGAAAATAAAAATAAAAATAAAACGAGTACAGTTATGATTACACTAAGTTGCTTGTAATCATAAACCCATGGGTGTCGGGAGAATGATGACAGCAGCTGGGACTGAGGTCCAGATATATTACTTTGTCGTTCTATTTCAAAGTTATGGAGACCAGTATCCCTCCCCCACACCCAATGGTCCTTACATAAAAGCTACATTTCGCAACAGAACGCTTACGATAGGCTGATCTTGTACCAGCGACCAGACCCATATATATTTCCAGGGTGCTTATTCCTTCTTACGAATATTTATTAGCATGCACCTCTTGCGACACGCTGAATGTATACACGTTATGTATTGCGATGTACGATGTACCAAAACATATGTTATTGAAACTGGTGATAACGAGGATTACGTATTAATTAACATCTGAACGAAATGCTCTGGTATATTACTAGACAATGCATACAAATTACGATTGCAATTATTTTCTTCAAGTGAATTTGATTAAAAACGGGTCAGTGTGCCGTTTTTATTAATATAATTGTTTCCTCCTAAAATATATTTGGTATGCATCTAAAATGTACTACAAATCTCCATTCCCCCCCCCCCCCCCCCCCCCACTCTCCAGTTAGTCATATTTCATACCTCCTTCAGATAGTATTTCCAGTGAGTTATAAATTCCTAAACAAAAGAGCATTTGTAACCTATTTTCGTCTGTTATAATGAATGTTGTGACATACACGGTAATGTAAACATATTTTGCCAGTTTAGACAAAAACAAAATACTTATAACAATATTACAGGGCGTCTTGTCTACTCTTGTGCCACGAAATTTCATAATCGTTTTGTAGTCAGTTTAATCACGATTATCACAGCTGATACACGTTCAAATTTGTGATATCACATACAAAAATGATAATCATATTCGTAATCGTCAGGTTTTAAAGGTCTCCGTTTCAAAGACGTTAATGTTGCATGATCTTGAAATAATCTAAATCTCCACTGGAGTTCTCTAGAAGTTCCTTGTGCTTTTTCTTTTGTTGTTGTTGTTTTAGCTCTTGTCCTGCAATATAACAAAACAACGATGACAAGTATTGTTTGTAATATGTTATGAAATACACATAATATTATTAGAAATATCTTATAAAACATTGATGTTGTAAGCAGCAGACGGATAGGGGCACTGGCCTCCAACGTTAAGATTACACATATAGGGCTCCGTGTTAGAAATACCTTATAGAACATTAACGTTGAAAGCAGGACAGGAGCAGGGGGCACTGGCCTCCAACGTGAAGATTACACATATAGGGCCCCGTGTTAGAAATGCCTTATAGAACATTAACGTTGAAAGCAGGACAGGAGCAGGGGGCACTGGCCTCCAACGTTAAGATTACACATATAGGGCCCCGTGTTAGAAATACCTTATAGAACATTAACGTTGAAAGCAGGACAGGAGCAGGGGGCACTGGCCTCCAACGTGAAGATTACACATATAGGGCCCCGTGTTAGAAATATCTTATAGAATATTAACGTTGAAAGCAGGACAGGAGCAGGGGGCACTGGCCTCCAACGTTAAGATTACACATATAGGGCCCCGTGTTAGAAATGCCTTATAGAACATTAACGTTGAAAGCAGGACAGGAGCAGCGGGCACTGGCCTCCAACGTGAGGATTACACATATAGGGCCCCATGTTAGAAATGCCTTATAAAACATTAACGTTGAAAGCATGACAGGAGCAGGGGGCACTGGCCTCCAACGTGAGGATTACACATATAAGGCTGCCTGTCCGAAAGCAATTACAAGCATATGTGAAGGGGAATTGGGATGGGGCTGTTAAATGCGTTGAAAGCAATTCGGACGGAAAACAGGAGACATTTAGACAAAGTGGCTGGCGTCCAACGTGTACATGATTACACATCATAGGGCCCCGTGTTAGAATACTATCTATATCTCATAGAAACATTCGTAGTGACGATTGAAATGAATATATACTCTTCAAAAAAAGAAACGCAAAAGGGTACAAATGGCCTCCAATTTTATGTTTCCTACCGGATTACACATATAGGTCCCCCAAACACATTCCCACGTGTTCGAAAAACCAGCTATGTACAAACATTCCAAAATGTGAACGTTGAAAAACGGACAGGTGCAAACCATGTCAGCAGGCACGGCACTGGCCTCCACGTGCAGAACACCGACAGTATAAAAGTGCAGGGTGTAGCTTGCCCCGCCTCTGTATAGAAGTTGACAATCCAGGATAGAACATCTCAGTGAAAGCAGCACAATGCCATCGGCCGACTAAACGCAGGCGAATCCAGCAGGGGGCCACTGGCCCCAAGCTCCAACATGTGGATTACACATATGGATCAACACCGTGACCTCCCTAGATCCGGTCGACCATACCTTATAGGACCGCTACAACGGGTTGAACGATGCAGGACACCTCCACAGCCGCAGCAATACCAGGTTTGTGCACTACGGAACCTCCAACGTGCCAGACGATTACATCTTAACACATAACACCGTCTGCCTGGTCCAGATTCATCGAAATGCAATTATAACAGGTGCATACGTGATTTCTGGGACGTCATTGGAAGATGTGCGGGCGTGTTGAATGCTGCCCCAGTATTGAAACAGATTCGGCGGGGGTATTCGAATTCGGACGAGAACTGATAGAGTCCATTTAGGGCAAAGTGAGCTGGCGTAAAAGATCCTATCATCGTGTACATGTGGCCATTTCCTGACAACGCATTCTACAGTTTCTACTCACAATTTCCTACAGAACAACAACATATGTCCTTCCTTGGCCATCGACATCACCGGATTTGAACATTCTATGTAGTTGATTCCGACAGCGAAACCTGCCCCAGCTTATTGGTAGTAATGCAGCCTTGCAGGCCGAGTGGGCCAATACAAATTCCGTACATTTTCTTTTGGGCAGGCGGTGCCAGTTCAACACACGCGGAGCGAACCTTACTCTCTTTACCCTACTATCCTTACTACAATGGACTAGAGTGAATTGTGAACAAAAGGTGGAATCCGGACTACACAATAATTACACAATTTGAAATATTACTGTCCGAACACATTTGAGTATATTACTGTCCGACACCTCTGTGGAATATTACGTGACCATTACAGACACGTACTATTTAAGCATAGCTCTCATTCGGAAAATATACATCTAATTGTTTACTAAATTCGATGCCCTGTGTTATTTGTGCATATGAAACTTAAAACACGAAACGTATGCTATGTGAAGAATGGATGAATCAATTAATGGCGTATTTATGTATACATCCCTATAAAATTTAAAGTCACACTACTCACGATCATAGCATGTTTCATCTATTATGATGTCTGCCTAATCACGTTCACAATAATTATATTAATATGACCAAAATTGACAGGTGATCATTTGAAACAACTTACGTGCACAGTAGAAAATTATTCCAATCACAATGGCGATAAATACAATGGCTGCGATGATTCCGCCAATCAGACCAGCTGTAACATAATGAGATCAGGCAATCATTTAATATAACAGCTAATACACATAGTAATATTGATGATGTTAAAAATACAAACATAAACTATAATAATAATAATAATAATAATAACAGTAATAGTAATAATCTGAATGGAAAAACACAAAAAAAGCATAAAAAACAATTAACGTTCAATATATTTATTTTATCATTTGTGCTAAAGGAGGGACGTAGCCCAGTGGTAGAGCGCTTGCTTGGTGTGTTTTTGGTTTAGGATTGATCCCCATTGGTCTATTTCGTGTTACAACTGGTATATCAACAGCTACCCTGTCTATGGGATGACGCATACAAAAGATCCCTTGCTATTAATGGAAAAATGTAGCGTGTTTCCTCTCTAAGACTACATGTCACAATTACCAAAATGTTTGACATCCTATAGCCGATGATTAATATATCAATGTGCTCTAGTGGTGCCGTTAAACTAAACAAACTTTATCTGTGGTAACATAAGACCTATGCTGTGACCTATACTAGGAGTAGAATATTTACAAATAAACAGCTGTATGTCTCACCTAATCCCTGCGTAAGTGCAGAAGGTTCGCCACCTTGCAAGGGTAGAGCTGTGGAAATAAATGAGATAATAATCAGCACAATATTGATAACATGTACGTGTGGGAACAGTAGGAGTAGCACTAGCAGTATCATTAGTAGTAGTAGTAGTAGTAGCAGTAGCAGTAGCAGTAGCAGTAGTAGTAGCAGCAGAAGTAGCAGCAGAAGTAGCAGTAGCAGTAGAAGTACCAGTACCAGTAGAAGTACCAGTAGAAGTAGCAGTAGCAGTAGAAATATCAGTAGAAGTAGCAGTCGAAGTAGAAGTAGTAATAGTAGTAGCAGTAGCAGTAGCAGTCGAAGTAGAAGTAATAATAGTAGTAGTAGCAGCATCAGCAGTAGTAGTAGTAGTAGTAGAAGCAGCAGTAGTAGTAGTAGTAGTAGTATTAGTAGTAGTAGTAGTAGTAGTAGTAGTAGTAGTAGTAGTAAGTATTAATAGTAGTAATAGTAGTAGCAATAGCAACAGTAGTAGAAGCAGTAGTAGTAGAAGCAGTAGTTGTATTAGTAGTTGTAGTTGTAATAGTAGTAGAAGCAGTAATAGCAGTAGCAGTAGTAGTAGAAGCAGTAGTAGTAGTAGTAGACGCAGTAGTAGTAGTAGTAGTAGACGCAGCAGTAGTAGTAATAGAAGTAGTAGTAGTAGTAGTAGTAGTAGTAGTAGTAGTAGCAGTAAAAATATTTGTTTTTGTTTTTGTTTTTGTCTATGTACATGTTCTGGTATGTTATACAGTTTTGAAACAAAATCATGAACGATAAATCAATACAAGACCCACAAAAGACCCCGCATACTACACTCGAAGATAAACAGGTAGTACGAAAAATAGGAAGCTAGCAAAAAGCCATAATACATAAACTGGTGATAGAGCAATAACGTGACTGTTACCTGTACAGGTAACTCCAGACCCGGTGAAGCCTGCACGGCAACTACAGTTGTAGGAACCAGCAGTGTTGAGACAGACAGCGTCACGGTGACAGTTGTCAGTCACAGCCAAACACTCGTCAAGATCTGCGTGCAAATGTTCACATCACTAACCACGTGACACAATGTCACCGTTACGTCATCTAGTAACACAAAGTCATAGTCTATGTCATTTCAGGTAACCTGTCAGTCTGTGCCATCAGTTAATACAATGTCATAGTTCGCAATGTTATCATGTTATATAATGTCAGTCTATGTCATTATCATATTACGCAATATCATAGTTTAAATCATTATCACTATCCATCTACGTCAATGTCATGTCACACAATGTCATAGTTTACGGCATTATGATGCTACATATTAGTCTACGTCATTATCAAGTTATACAATGTCACAGTTTACGTCGTTATTGTGCATGACAAGCGTTTGTGAAAAATATAGTCATATATAAGTGATGTCACTACGACATGTAGTATGTGACAAGCATTTACGTGCGACAAGCATTTACGTGTGACAAGCACTTACATGTGACAAGCACAGCTATATAACAAACACTAATGAGAAACAATTACTTGTTTACATCGAGACAATTATAATTAATTTCAAATATAACTTAAAACATAATTAACTTCAAATAATAGAAATGTTCTCAAATACCACACCCATATTGTATAATACAATCAAGAAATATTGTGGCAGGATGTTGGTCATTGGCTGACTGATAACTCGGCCAAGCTGTAACATCTCATATAATTAGTCACTTTATTTTCAACTGGCAACCAGTGTGCCATGCAACTGATTGATTAAAGGAATTGTCTTGAGTTATCTTCTATTTTAAGACGTTTTAGACTGTTATTTATGACTACAATTACATATTAATCTGAACGACAAAACCGTTGTCTGTGATGCAGGCCGTATCACCTCACAATGTAGAGTCGAACGGGATTGCCACTCCCAGACTAGTTTACCAATGCGTTTTCCTGTTTGGAATATCAGTATCTGTATTAACAATGTATTTGTTCTCGTCTTTCAAATCGCAAATATGTTTGTACCTTCGATCGAAAGAATATATATATATATATATATATATATATATATATATATATATATATATATATATATATATATACATAGCGAAACAAAAACGACAGGTACAAACATAAATACACGACCACTGTGCCACGAATACATTGTATATACATATACTGGTATTATAAAGAAGACATGTATTTAAAATGTCATTTTAGTTGAAAAAATAACTACGTTACTTGAAAACATATTACTATAGCAGGAAAGTCAGACAGTTCTTTAAACACTGTATCATATGATTTTATTTCTGTGGGGAAAGGTATACAAAATAGCTTTTGATGGAACAGTGAGGTTGGTTTGTCACTATATAGGCTAAGTGTTGAAACAGTCATGCCACAATAAACCGAATCAATCACCTCTGCATTCAGACCCCGACCAGTTGTAGCCGGTGTTACAGCTGCAGTTGAAGGAACCAATCGTGTTAATACACGTGGAAGACGCAGGGCATCTTGAAATAGCGACATCGCATTCGTCAATATCTGAAACAAAGTGCAAGGGCTGTACATGAAACTGAAAAATCAAATGTTCCATTATAAGGTATCATAACATGGTCTTGCATTGTGTAAACCATGACATTAACACGTGTATATTAACTGTATTATAATATTTAAACACGTATACATCATATGTGAATGTTCGTTTATTACACTGTTGAAACATTATAAGAAACAAAGGCACCCCAACCATGGAATTGCCAAATGATCTGTGGATAATAATTTTACTGACAGTAAAGTCAACTTGTGAGTAAAAATTAATCCAACTATACACTTTATATCACAGAAACAATCACTGAAACAATTTG
The DNA here is from genome assembly GCF_016097555.1 of Gigantopelta aegis. Classification (NCBI taxonomy): domain Eukaryota; kingdom Metazoa; phylum Mollusca; class Gastropoda; order Neomphalida; family Peltospiridae; genus Gigantopelta; species Gigantopelta aegis. Next base: position 5,066,692 of record NC_054702.1, on the reverse strand, counting down.
TGATAAAGAACATGGATATGGATGCGTATGGATGTGGGCAGAATATCCTTTTTATCACTAGATATCATCACAGGACTATCCATTCTTTTGAAGTTGTCTGGTCCAAGGAGGTTCACAGTGTTGAAATGATTAAATGGCAGAATATAAGGCTACAATTTCAGCAATACACTGACCTCTACAAAACGTTCCGTTGCCCTGAAATCCAAGATTACAGATGCAGCTGTGAGTTCCCAGTCTATTAACGCACGATGACTTCACGTGGCACCCGTGAGTCCCAACATTGCATTCATTAATATCTGAAATAAAGAGACAAATTTTCATAAGCAACGACACAGAAAATATATTTACCTTTCAGAGTCCATGATTTTGTTGTGTGCAGGTTCAACCAAGAGAAACACAAATAATCAGCTTTAAGACCACCAGCTGCTTACAAAATAAAAGTGATCAATGTGCAGAAAGCACCACACTATGGTGACATAAAAATTTACAGTATGATTAGAGAAACGTCTAGTATGACAACACAAAGAAATCAGAGAAGCTAAAAGGTGCTCCGAGGAGAGTGGGACAAACATGTATGGTTAACAATCAGACACACAACACTTAACTAGTGTTCTACATGACATATGTTAACCATGTACCCCTCTGTGTATGATTTACACATTGTGAGCTATAGCATATACTAAAATCACGTACAACATATCCTGTGTATTACAAAAGATGAATCATGAGTCCCCATGTTAGTAGAGATTGAATGAATGAATGTATATCAACACCCCAGCACGACAAATACATCGGCTGTTGGGTGTCAAACTACGGTAAATTCAAAATTGAAATGATGAACCACATCAATATAAAAATGTGTCAGTAGTGAAGTATGATAACACACGGTCTGCTATCTCATGAACTACTAACCAACCATTAATCACGTAATTTGCAAAATGGACAGCGTGCATTAACCCTAATATGGTATTTAATATGAGATACAAGCTAACGAAACTTAAACTGACATAACAGAGGTTTGTGCAGCAAAATTGTGCTGGGGGTTAGAATGAAGTGAGTGGTGTGTTTTTGGGGGGTGGGGTCATGCTCAACATAAAAATACATCAAAAACAAAAGCAAATGTGCTACTCAACCACCCCATTGCAAATGCGCCTGTGTAACACTAAATAATGCCATTAACACAATGGACATTACATATGTAAACACCTCGCCAAGTTGTACATACACATAACTACTATACCTCTACAGGTGAATCCATCTCCTGAAAATCCCTTCTTGCACTGGCATTTGTAGGATGTGCCCGACTCGATACACAGAGCCCACCTGCTGCATCTGTGAACTCCAGGCTTGCATACGTTGACATCTGAAATTAACGGTATGCCACTAAATATAGTGCTTCCTTATTAAGTCATGCATTACAGTAGTATATAACAGAGGAAACCAACACTTAATTTTACTTACTACTACTACTGCTACTACTACTACTACTACTACTACTACTACTACTACTACTACTACTACTACTACTACTACTACTACTACTACTACTACTAAAACTAATACTAATACTCCAAAGGTGCTGATGCTACTGCAACTACTACTACTACTACTATTACTACTACTACTACTACTCCAAAAGTGCTACTACTACTACAACAACAACAACTACTACTACTACAACTATAACTACTATTACTACTACTACTATTACTACTACTATTACTGTTGTTACTACCACAACAACTACTATTACTACTACACTATTACTACTACTACTACTACTACTACTATTACTATTACTACTACCACTACTACTACTGTTACTACTCCTATGTATAATGATAAATGATAAAATTAATATGGTAGATATACTGTCAAAATGGCCCAAAACTGTCCTCATGACTTTAATAATTTTAAAAAGTGAAAAAACGAATGTGATTCCAGCTGACTAATTTGAAATAAATTAAATAAAAGAAATTAAACACTAGTATTTGCATATCTCTTATTGTTCAGTATATTCCTATACCGTGGGTATACTTCGCCCCTTCACCTGCAAACGTATCTATACAATAACTAGTTTAACTCTGGGTATACCTGGCCCATTCACCTGCAAACGTATCTATACAATAACTAGTTTAACTCTGGGTATACTTGGCCCATTCACCTGCAAACGTATCTATACAATAACTAGTTTAACTCTGGGTATACTTGGCCCATTCACCTCCAAACGTATCCATACAATAACTAGTTTAACTCTGGGTATACGTGGCCCCTTCACCTGCAAACGTATCTATACAATAACTAGTTTAACTCTGGGTATACGTGGCCCCTTCACCTGCAAACGTATCTATACAATAACTAGTTTAACTCTGGGTATACTTGGCCCATTCACCTCCAAACGTATCCATACAATAACTAGTTTAACTCTGGGTATACTTGGCCCATTCACCTGCAAACGTATCTATACAATAACTAGTTTAACTCTGGGTATACTTGGCCCATTCACCTGCAAACGTATCTATACAATAACTAGTTTAACTCTGGGTATACTTGGCCCCTTCACCTCCAAACGTATCCATACAATAACTAGTTTAACTCTGGGTATACTTGGCCCCTTCACCTGCAAACGTATCTATACAATAACTAGTTTAACTCTGGGTATACGTGGCCCCTTCACCTGCAAACGTATCTATACAATAACTAGTTTAACTCTGGGTATACGTGGCCCCTTCACCTGCAAACGTATCTATACAATAACTAGTTTAACTCTGGGTATACTTGGCCCCTTCACCTCCAAACGTATCTATACAATAACTAGTTTAACTCTGGGTATACTTGGCCCCTTCACCTGCAAACGTATCTATACAATAACTATTTTAACACTACCTTTGCAACCAGTTCGACCTGGTGTTGATCCGTCTGGACAGACACACCTGTACGATCCCCCGGTATTAACACACTGCGATCTCGGAGGACAGTTCGCCGTCCCATCGTGACACTCGTTGATATCTGTTGATTAGTTTAAACAGTACGATGATCACATAGCTGGCAAGAGTCAGTGCATCTCTCAATACATCTTTGTAGTAGAAGTAAATACCTATAGAAAAGCATGGCTAATTGGGTTTGTTTTTAGTATTACTTCTTTGAAACAACTATTTGTGTCATTTGTATTACAATTGTCAACATTTAACTTATATTGGTAAACACTTCCATTCATTATATTCAATTTGTTTTGAATATTTGACATTCATTGCTTTTTTTCTGCATGTCAAGGCAATAGCAAAATTCGCTAGCACTGAAAAAACAGTTCTAAGATATGAAATACCTTGACAGGTGCGACCATCTCCAGTGAAGCCAGCCTCGCAGGTGCACGTGTACGACCCTCCAGTGTTTGCACAGCCAGCGTTATCATCACATACCCGTGATCCTGCGGAACACTCGTTTACATCTGAAAAGTGTAGCATAATGCATAATAAAACAAAGACGCCTTGCCCATGGAAATTTGCACCTCCACCCAATAAGAAACCCCAACAAAACAAAAATAAATAAATAAATAAATAAAAGATAACAAAATTCCCCCTTAAGAAAACAAAAACAACAACAAACAAACACAAAACTCATGAAAACAAACTAAAGAAAAATTAGTTGATGATTAATATTATTTTAACTAGATATGTTTACATTAATTCAATCGCCACATTTACTGTAGTTATATGTATTGCACACGTGATATGTCTGAAATGTAGAAAAGTACATACTAACAGGTTACTTGACAATTGAATAACATAAACAATAAACATTACCCTTTGCAAAACCACTAAACAAAGAGGTACTGCAATAAGGCAGTTTATTAATGATCTGAATCAAAGTTTGTTGAACACATGGATAAGAAAACAAATAGTTTGTTCCTGCTACTTGAGGCACTGGGCCGAATTTACAAAGACTGGTTTTCTTAAACGCATGATGCGCGGTCAGTCTGGGATCGATCCCCATCGGTGGACCCATTGGGCGATTTCTCGTTCCAGCCAGTGCTCCACAACTGGTATAACAAAGGCCGTGGTATGTACTATACTGTCTGTGGGATCTGGCATATAAAAGATCCCTTGCTGCTAATCGAAAAGAGTTGCCTATGACGTGGCGACAGCGGGTTTCCTCTCTCAATACCTGTGTGGTCCTTAACCATATGTCCGACGCCATATAACCGTAAATAAAATGTGTTGAGTGCGTCAATAAATAAAACATTTCCTTCCTTCCTTCTTCTAGATATAGACGCATAGGCAGATAGGCAAGCACATAGAATGACAGAGATATGTGAGTAATGGTGTATATAATATGACTGAAAATTAAAATTGATGTGTTTTGCGAAATGCCTCTGAATATTCCAAATTAATTAGTATATTTTCTGCCAATCAATCACGGCTGCTGAAAAAAGAGGAACACGTTTTACTATGCTTACATCTATGCACTGCTTCTTACCTGTACAGTTGAGCCCATCGCCAGTGAATCCTAATTTGCACCGACAGTCAAAAGATCCGATGTTGTTGATACAGTCAGCATTAGCATGGCAGGTGTGTGTTCCTGTGTAACACTCAATAACATCTGCAAATGTAAATTACCGTAATTAGCATATGTTAAGAACAATAGTCGATAAACATAGTCCGTGTTATTTTGTTTTATAAAAAACGTGTTTCTTACCTGCACAGTTGAACTAATTAGTATATTTTCCGCCAATCAATCACGGCTGCTGAAAAAAGAGGAACACATTTTACTATGCTTACATCTATGCACTGCTTCTTACCTGTACAGTTGAGCCCATCGCCAGAGTATCCTGATTTGCACCTACAGTCGTACGATCCGATGGTGTTGTTGCAGTCAGCATTGGAATGACATCTGTGTGTTCCAGTGTTACATTCGTCCAGGTCTACAAATAAAATTACCGTAAATATACAACAAAAACAACAACAACAATACTAATGTAGTAAAAACATCGTGTGAAGACTCTTATATCATGCGCTGACGAAAAATACTCAGATCAGTTTCTTAATCTCAGGCATATATAATAAGACTGTCCGACAGTAAATCAAAAGTTAACATTGTAAAATGAAATCTCAAACAGATGGTTTGAAACAGGTATTATGTGGTATTCAGTGCAACTATCCTTATCGTTAACCAGTTGTATACCATGTCATTTTAATGTATATTCATGGTCATGTTAATTTGATTAAACAAGGTACAAACACCTATCCCGACACACTAGCAAGCTGCTTTAGATACTAGACTGGTATTATTAAGTATACGATTTTGATATCGAAATACTGTTTTTGTCATTCAGATTTAGTGCATGTACAACCTTGATAGTTGGGGCAAGACGATTACACACACGTTCCATGAACTGCTTTTGTTTAACTGTATATAATATGACCCAAATAATTGGACAACTTGTACAACAGCAAAATATATAAATAATTCACTCAAATTCACATATTATATAATGGGAAGAATACTTTAACTACATTACACCTTGACAATTGGACCCAACGTCAGTATATCCAGTTCGACATCTGCAAACGTACGATCCAGGCATATTGATGCATTCTGACTCGTTGGAACAAATGCTAACAGCGGCCGAACATTCATCAATATCTAAAAGTACATCATGGAATAGAGTGGAAAATATATAAATATGCAGTGTCATTAAAACCCAAAACACATAAAACATATAGGTATAGTATGTTCTGTTAATATATATTTGTATATGTTGTGTACAAGTTGTGAAGTTACAATGTGTACTGAAAAGATGTTGTTATAACTTGTATGAAGTGTTTGTACTAGTTATAACGTGTGTCGTGTTGCGGGCATGGACAAACTCGTGTCGAGGTTACTTGATGATAATATTATCTACGATATGTGGTTCATGTTGCGAGTATGAACAGGCCTGTGAACACGTTACCTGATGATATTATCTACTATGTGTGATTCAGTTTGCTGTATGGACAGGCTTATGAAAACGTTACCTGATGATGTTTTCTACGACGTGTCATTCGTGTTGCGGGTATGGACGGGCTTGTGAAAACGTTACCTGATGATATTATTTACGATGTTGCTATTGGAGACTGGTACCATATTATGAAGGCAGCCCATGGCGAGGCGTGACATGAGTCATGTACACAACATACAAAGAAATCCCTAGGTGCACATTTAGCAAATATCAGCCCAAAAAGTGTGAATGTGTTTATTACACATTGTGAAACTGACATAGAGACAAGTCAGGATATTTTGGACGCATTACCACTGGACAACGCCCCTGTAATTTAACAAAGAGGCTACCAGATGAGAGTTTCCATTTCATAGGCCACGCAGTTGCATATGATTGTGTGGTGCATCACATTTTGGTGAAATGTAATCGACTGCATCATGGTAAAATGTATGTATGGCAGTTGAAATAGAGGGGAAGTATTTTGATAGCAACCAGTCCTTGAAACAAAGGTTTTGACAGACACATGTATTCATTGCATTTGATATAATTAAAGCAACTATTAAACTATTGTATGTGTGCTACATGCAATACAATTTTACCCCTTACCTGTACAGTTGAATCCGTCGCCGGTGAACCCAGAGTTACACTTACACGTGTAAGATCCTTCAGTGTTGGTGCAAGCAGCGTTACCGTGACAGATGTGAGATCCAGCAATGCATTCATTAGCATCTGACAATAAAAGTACTGACCATCATGAATGTGATGTCGCTGTTGTATTTGTGTTTTTGTATTCATATTAAGCCATTAACAGGATATTCAGATAAGGAGTCAACAGCTAGATGGACCTGTGTACAGTTATGGTCAGTCGCTTCTCAGTCAGAGATAACTCTATAGCTAAAATATGTAACGGTTGACTACCAACGGGTGGACAAAGATTCCCATTCTAATATTATAGTCATTTTCATGGTATAATGTTATCAAACAAATGTAATCAAATCTATAAATATGAATGTTAAACAACATTATGAGTGCCTAACCGTGACAAATGTAGCCATTGCCAGTGTACCCGGTTTGACATCTACAGGTGTATGCACCAGGTGTGTTACTGCAGTTCGCGTGTGTGGAACACACAGCGCTGCCCGACTCACATTCGTCAACATCTAAAAAATATGTTATTGGAATAATTGTAACTAAATTGTAAATCACTGTTTAGTGTAAACAAAATGGTGAATAAACAACAGTAATAAAATGTAAAAGGTACAAATCCAACACGAAAGCCACGAAACCTCACAGATACACCAGTCTGTAAGATAAATATAATTCTAATGCAGTACTGTAATATGCACTACTTGGTGTAACATAACTTACATCTACCTCGCAACACTATACATTAGTGTGTAGTACACACACACACACGCACACGCACGCACAAACACATACACCCGCACAGACACATACACACACACACACACACACACATATATATATATATATATATATATATATATATATATATATATATATATATATATATATATATATATATATATATCTGTGTGTGTATGTACATTAGTGTGCGTGCGTGTGTGTGCGTGTGAGTGTGCTGTGTGTGTTGTCTATTGAATACTAAGCAAAAATGTATAGAGCTGTGGGTGTTATGTTTTTAGTGATAATTTGGAGATAAAAACGAAGTCTGTTTCATCTCAACCAACGAAGTCTGTTCCAATAATCCTGTCACGGGAATTTCTAAACGCCGTTACCAGCAACTGCTCCCACCACTTAGTTCCCCGTTGACATACATTTGTTTTCTAAAAGCTGTATTGGAAAAATAAATTAATGCCTATGCATACACATTATATCCGTCGTTATTACCACTTAGTGTTGCAATTTAAATAGAATGTTAGCGTTTGGCAATCATTTTGTTAACATCTACATGGCGATTTCTCTGGTGTTGCTGTTCTAATGAAGACATTTTGTCACAGAAACATCTAATTATTAACAAATGTTAATTAATATGCATTAAATTGGGATAATAATATTAATGTATTATACCTCGGCAAAGAAACCCAGTCCCGTTGTATCCTGCTTTGCACGCACAAGAGTAACTTCCAGGATAGTTGATACAGTCTGCCTCAGGTGGACAAATGTCAGTTCCATCAGAACATTCATCATTGTCTGAAATACGTGAAAACCATTCGTAACATCAAACGGAAATATGATACATTGTTTGTGTACAATGTACTAGTATCTCTATCAGTTGTTTCAGTCGTATCTATATATATAACACTGTGACTTGAACAAAAAGCATCCAAACTAGGAAACCCGTTTTAACTGATGCTAAACAGCACATATTTACGACGTCTTAAATACATAGTTCAAGCATGATAAGTAGAGATAATTATTACCCATATGGTCAAAATATATTGGTTCATATCAAAGTGTTGCACAATACTAGTAGGCCAAGTGGGATGTAAGATAATGTGCACTAACGCCTTCCCGGAACGCCAACCAAACGAGATCAGAGACATCGATTATGGATCATAAATAGCAGGGTTGAAAATTAGCAGTCGCCCGGAACGCCAACCCTTATTGGCTAAGGGCAATTACTAATTTTACAAAGATATTCCGTTGGGCGATCATCGAGTTTAGGGTCTGGCGAGTATGGCACCAGTCGAAAAAGAAACACACTAAAACTGAATCGAATGTGACGAAATATTACAGATCTGGCAGCAGAAGACATAGAACATGTTTTATATTTGTACAGTGCCAAAATAATGAATAAAGATAACATTCATATAAAAACATAATGTATTAAGTTTTAAGCCCATACCATTTCAAATAACATTTTATTGGGAGTAAAAGTCCAGTGTAAATTAAAACAAAAATTATTTACAAATTACCATCAAACTGCATAGGTTAACTCTTTTTTTTCTGATACAGGTTTTAAAGCAATTGATGGAATATCCAAGATAATCCGAATGACAAAACCGTAATACATGACCAGGGCCGTATCTCAGCACAAAGCAGAATCGAAAGAAAGAAAGAAATGTTTTATTTAACGAGGCACTCGACACATTTTATTTACGGTTATATAGCGTCAGACATATGGTTAAGGACAACACAGATTTTGAGAGAAAACCCGTTTTCGCCACTACATGGGCTACTCTTTCTGATTAGCAGCAAGGGATCTTTTATTTGCGCTTCCCACAGGCAGGATAGCTTAAACCATGGCCTTTATTGAACCAGTTATGGATCACTGGTCGGTGCAAGTGGTTTACACCTACCCATTGAGCCTTGCGGAGCACTCACTCAAGGTTTGGAGTCGGTATCTGGATCAAACATCCCATGCCTCGACTGGAACCCGAACCCAGTACCTACCAGCCTGTAGACCGATGGCCTAATCACGACGCCACCGAGGCCGGTAAAGCAGAATCGAATGCGCATTTGGCAAAATAGTGGATGATTCCATGGATCTCTATCTAGTGCCTCGTCTATAGGAGAAAAAGCCACTCTCGGT
>NC_054702.1:5043609-5056998 GCF_016097555.1 Gigantopelta aegis | reverse complement strand
ATCTCTAGGTTTCTATTTTACACAATATGCTGAATTCACTTCACCGTGACACAACACCCACACGTGTGATGATTGAGAAACGCTTCCAGGGGAATTTAATTAATAAAGGAATTACAACTCTATTCCTAACTGGTTATTTTTAATTAACCCTTAACTACTCATTCAGTACCTTGTAACACAGAATTAATACTGGTACCTATCACAATAAAGACAATAACCTACAGTTTTACCTAGGTCCTCTAGGATGACTGGTTAAGCTTTTTATAATATTTAGGACAGTGAGCTACAGATTACTGCGTCGATGACCGGCAGCACCGTCTAAATAATATTGGTATAATACAGTATTAAAATATTTAAAGTCACATCAATCACATCAAGGTTATACACAGAGCAGAAATAAAATTATTTACCAGTCCGGACGGACAGCGATCCCCTGGAGCCTTCCTATGTTTCTCCCTGATATCTCTAAAATCCTAGCTATTTATTCAAAACTCTCAGAGACAGCGAATATCGCTTGGGTGTACAAGGCGGTCCCTCACGTATCATCTGATATTTCCACCTCTCCCAGAGTCGGTATCTTTCCTTAGATGACCAGACATTCTGTCGCCAGTCGCCAAAATCACGGTTGTAAAAACCGCACTCGCAGAGGTATTACGTAACTACTAGCCACATGGCCTCCACAGCTGGACTAAGTGCATATTGGAATGCACGGTCGCGCGAAGGTATTACATAACAAGTTGCCCATCTGGGCTAAGTGCATTTGGAACTTCACACGGTCCTCTAAAACAATTAATATCGCCACAGGCGAAAAGATATTAAAAGCATGTACCGTCACAAGGACACAAAGCATGTGGTCAAGCAGCTGTATTCCGTCAGCCTGGGTGTGTAATGGCTGGACCGAGTGCCCGGATGGCAGTGAATTAAAAGGCTGTCCTGGTATGTAACAGTGCCCACGGGTTGAGGGAAAGTAAAATTAAACAATTATAAGCTCCAGTTTAAGCCTAAATAACATAAAGGGCTCCCACAAATAGTTTTGTATTCGCTAGAGAGTATTATATGAGTGAAGGTTGGATACGGCTATATCATTTTTAATCTAAGTAAAACCCGGTTTTAAAGAAAAGACGTATTTTCAACAAAATAACCAAAAAAAAACAAAACCAAAAAAAAAAAAAAAAAAAAACCCCAAAAAACCCAACCCACAACAAAAAACAAACAAAAACAAAAACCCACAATCAAATTGCTTTTTTTCTGAATGACAAAACCGTATTTCATGATCAAAATGGCAACTCCGCCCAAGCCAGAGTGGAAAGGAATTAAAGCCGTGATTGCTTCCATGCATATATATATATATATATATATATATATATATATATATATATATATATATATATATATATATATATATAGAAAAGAAAAGAAACGTCGGGTCAACTTTAAAGCCAGCAGATCAAATTGTATAACACGATATGTACAGTTGTACTACATATCTAAGAAGGACGGATACCAATGATAATACTGTCAATTTTTTTTTTTTATTGAAATGTGAAAGACAATGGCAACATAATCCGATTGCAAATGAAAGTATCCCACTATAATTGAAACCAAACACTCATGGAAACAATTCATTGGTATCCGTCATGTGTCATTTAATTATCGTTAATCTGTGTATGAGTCCACTAGTCTCATTGGTCTCAATAGTACCGTGTGTTACCACCTCGTGCCTGTGTAGCTGCCCTGACCCTCCTGGTCATGGAATTCATCAAGGCATTCACACTCCTCATTGGAATGTTATTCCATTCGTCTACCAAGGCATCTTTGAGCTTTGCAAGGGTGATGGATGGGTTTGGACGATTCCTCACTCTCCTGTCCAACTGATCCCACAAGTTCTCGATGGGGGACAGATCGGGGCTGTAAGCGAGCCAGTCGAGGGGGCCGATGTTGTTCGCTGCAAGGAAGTCCTACACACTCTTGCAACATGCGGACCTCGCGTTGTCTTGTTGCAATGTCAGGTTGTTTTGCTGGACACAGGGCACGGCGTGAGGCTGCAGGATCTCATCCCTGTATCGGACGGCTGTCAGGTTCCCAGCGATGAACACCAAAGGCGTTTTCAACCCATGGGAAATTCCATCCCAGACCATGACTGAGCCACCCCCAAATCTGTCCCTCTCATCAACGCAAGCGTCGGCAAATCTCTCCCCACAACGTCGATACAGGCGACGTCGCCCGTCCGACCGGAAAAGTGTGAACCTTGATTCATCCGGTGCATGTGCACGCAACTAATTCATGCGACGTTGTCGATGTAATGGCGTCAGAGGGAGAACAATGTAGGGACGATGGGACGATTGTGAGTGCCTATGGTGTTGCGAGCAGTTTTGGTGGCAGTAAGGTAACGATCGCGCAAATGCGCAAGCCTGATTGCTCGGTCCTCTCGGCGTGACGTTACACGTGGCCGCCCGGACCGGGAACGGTCGGCAACCCTTCCTGTAACCCGTGCACGTATCACAAGACGTTGTATGGTTCGAACATTCACACCAAATTGCACGGCAACTTATCTTTGCGTATGACCTTGCATGAGCTGTGAAATTGCTTGACCCCTCTCAACTTCGGTCAAGCGTGGCATAATGGCAATTAAAGTTTGACCAAATAACGCATCGGATTGTGTTCTGTAGCAAGTAACACTACAATGTGGTATGAGTTGTACCCCCGACTTCGTCCGAATCATATTTTTGCACGTGTTTTTGGTGATTTTCATTGTCTTGCCATACGCCGCTCCCTATCACACTTCATTGAGTGTGGATTCAGGGTATAATGCTCAATAACCCAATGAGTTATTTGTACAACTTCTATACAAATCCGCCCACTTATTTAGGAATTTTTCCACAATTTATGACCCGACGTTTCTTTTTCCTTTCAGTATATATATATATATACTCTCACACACACACACACACACACACACACACACACACATATATATATACATATACACATATATATATATATATATATATTATATATATATATATATATATATATATATATATATATATATATATATATATATATATATATGTATGTATATAAGCGTGTGTGTGTGTGTGTGTGTGTGTGTTTATGTGTGTAATATGTATAAATTGTGAACATAAAAATAAATATATATGTAAATAAAACATTTCTTAAATCCTATCAGATGCCTTCATACCTGTATCAAAAAAGGATATATAACCTATTCAGTATGATAGTAATTTATTTACAATATTTTTATGAACGTTGGTGTGGGTTTAATACTGAATAGCATGCTTAACATGTTTTAAATGACCTTTAGTTTTATTTATTGTATGTTTACATGCTAATTCATCGCTTCCATTTTTGAAGCACACTGACCATAGGCGATGACTAGCGATAGACGAAATAAAACAATAACAATGCATAATTGTTAGAACTAATAACAAGTATGGCTTCTTAATTAAAAGTCCAATCTTCTATATATATTTATTTAATATTTAAATATTTCATTTTTGTAAAACGTTAACAGCATATTACAAAATAATGTCAATGGATATGGGGCGATTATAAAGCTGTTTGATTTACAGGCTCGGCAGAGTGTACTTTGTGGTTGCACTATACCAATTAATTTCCGGCTGGGTCGAAGTTCGAGGTGTACCGAACTTTTGATAGAGAAGTTAACACCACAAGTCCTGTGATTGGTTATAAATGTGAGTGTGTTGGTTGTAAAAAAATATAGTTTCATCTGGGATAAAAATGTATGCAATTTTATTTGATGTAGTGCCACCGTGTCAAGTAGCCTTGTGCTTGGAACATGTATGGGGTACCTGTAAAAAACGAGTACTCAAATTTTGTGCGAAACTAGGGGTGTTGCAGAAACATCTGGTTATATCGAAAATGAGCCATGAAAGGTACCATTTTCTGCAGTTAATACTTTGAGGTTGGGGTTGTAGTACTGATATTTATGGGTCACAGTTTGGTTGATATATTGCATATAGTGTTTTTAAACACAAACGTTAACATGGTCGCCTATGGGATTTGAATTGGTATAGTCCAACCTATAGCACATATTCAGTGCATAATAAAAAAGATTATGATTTTTGTGATTTAATTAAATTAAACTACACTATTTGATTAATTAGCCGTCACTCGGCCATGCAAGTTCACAATAACCTTGACCTTGACAATAATTACTGTGCATAGCTCTGAATGGAGTTTGAACAAAAATTAGCACTGAGGAAAAGTTGGTTTTCGCCTATAATTCATACTATACAGATTTGAATGTTCTTATTTACATGGTGTTTGACTTGCCATATACAACTGCTCTTAAATATGTTAATATATCTAGGCAGTCTGAACTTAGATTTTAATAGAAATTTATTTTTATATTAAAAATAACACGTGCCAATATTGGGATAATGTCTTTAACTTCTATAAACATAGTTAATGTTTCATGTGTGTACTTCTGATAGCTTAACTTTTTAAAGACCTTGATTTTTATTGTCATTTTGGCATATTTATAGGGTGCTAAGTCATATTTTAGACAAATTTGTAGTTTTAGGGGAAACATTTTTTTACTTTGAAGAAAACTTTTACCAAAGCCATAATTAAAATTTTGGTCACTATTGTGCCTTCTGTTCTCATTTATACATAACAATAAGCTTGTTAAACATATCTTTAGGTCTCCAGATCAAATCTTTTTTTTAAATAACCACTTAGTTTGCTCCCATGAAGTGTATTTTAAGTGTATACTAGATTTGGAACCAATTTTTCCAGATTTGATTATCTACCTTGGTGTAATTTGATGATTTATTTTATTGTTAATGCTGTAGTATCCAATGTTAATAGCTAAATGATATGCTGGATTACAGATTGTAGGAATACATCCAATATACATATTGTATTGATCAGGATTAGAAAATAATGCAATAAAATAGATGTTCGGGTAATTATGTCACATAAAAACAGGGTTTTTTAGTAATGAATCAAAAATAAATATGCGAAAGCTGCATGATAATTCCAGATATCACAAATATTTAAAACCTCCAACTACAGTAGGGTATACATAAAATATAGTCAGGAATATTGGTGGCTGCCAATGGTTTTGATGGTCCAATTTCGAAAATCTTCATAGCTGATGGATTTGAAATTCCCGCACATGGTAACTTGAAGATGCCCACACTCAGCATACAGGATTTTCTTCCAACAGTGATGTGCAGGACATTAAGTCATTACTTCATACAGATGCAGTCATGTTGGTTTTTCCTTCCTCAGACATTGTATTTTTTTAATACTGATATTTCTTGGATGTGCCTATTGAGGTCTTCATAATCTAGGGGTCAGTCAAGTACATGTGTTTCAATGGAATAAGTTTAAGGAGTTGAGGTACTCTGAATAGCCATGCTGTCTCTACATATATAGCTGAGCACACACACACATCTGACAGTAAATATCTTCAGGAGTATTATTTTTAAAAAAATTATTTTTTCAAATATGACATATTGCATTTGTACAAAACTGTACAAAATACATGTGCTTTGTGAGGTGTACATTAAATTAGGTTGCACTGTAGAAACAACAGTTTCAGTGAGGTTGTCCGTTTATGTCAGAAGACACCAGATCCTGGTTGTCATAAAAACACATGATTCACCACCTTTTGAAACATGTATGTTATCAGTATAGGTTGCACTATACCAATTAATTTCCGGCTGGGTCGAAGTTCGAGGTGTACCGAACTTTTGATAGAGAAGTTAACACCACAAGTCCTGTGATTGGTTATAAATGTGAGTGTGTTGGTTGTAAAAAAAATTAGTTTCATCTGGGCTAAAAATGTATGCAATTTTATTTGATGTAGTGCCACCGTGTCAAGTAGCCTTGTGCTTGGAACATGTATGGGGTACCTGTAAAAAAAAGTACTCAAATTTTGTGCGAAACTAGGGGTGTTGCAGAAATATCTGGTTATATCGAAAATGAGCCATGAAAGGTACCATTTTCTGCAGTTAATACTTTGAGGTTGGGGTTGTAGTACTGATATTTATGGGTCACAGTTTGGTTGATATATTGCATATAGTGTTTTTAAACACAAACGTTAACATGGTCGCCTATGGGATTTGAATTGGTACAGTCCAACCTTGTTCAAGTGTGCCCGAGAGGCGTGCATCCCAGAAGGCTATGTGTGTGACGGGAAGAAGGACTGCCCTGATGGGGATGACGAGGCGTTCTGTTCAGGTACGTTGTGTTTATTTACAAATGTAGACGTTCGTAGTAGATTGTAACAGCAGAGATTATAGTTTAGTGATGCAAAAGAAATATACAAATATTGTTTACTTTTCTGTGAACTTAATTTTGATGCAGAAATGATATCAGTATATTATATAGATTAAATATGCAATAATAATATTAATAGTAATAATAATAATTAAAAAATATATATAATAATAATAATAATAAATTAATAATAATAATACTCGTAGTAGTTGTTATCTTATTAATAGTAATAGTTGTACTTGTTATTGCAGTAGTAGTAGTAGTAGTTGTTGTTGTTGTTATTGTTGTAGTAGTAGTAGTAGCTGTCGTTGTTGTTGCAGACCGGCCTCAGTGGCGTCGTGGTAGGCCATCGGTCTACAGGCTGGTAGGTACTGGGTTCGGATCCCAGACGAGGCATGGAATTTTTAATCCAGATACCGACACCAAACCCTGAGTGAGTGCTCAGCAAGGCTCAGTGGGTAGGTGTAAACCGCTTGCACCGACCAGTGATCCATAACTGGTTCAACAAAGGCCATGGTTTGTGCTATCCTACCTGTGGGAAGCGCAAATAAAAGATCCCTTGCTGCTAATCGGAAGAGTAGCCCATGTAGTGGCGACAGCGGGTTTCCTCTCAAAATCTGTGTAGTCCTTAACCTTTAAATAAAACCTTTCTTTCTTTCTTTTGTTGTTGCATGTTCTACTAATGCATTTCTTTTCCTTGTATATGCAGATGGATCAACAACTGCCAATCAAAGCAAATTAGGTAACAAAACACATCATTGATTTACTAAGAATATCATAATCTACATTTTAAATCCACTGGTCAAAGGCCGTGGCATGTGTTTTTCTGTCTCTGGGAAATGGCACAGAAAAGATCCCTTGTTGCTAATGGAAAAATGTAACGAGTTTTCTCTGATGATTACGAGCAGAATGACTAAATGTTTGACATCCAGTAGCCAGTGATTAATGAATCAATGTGTTCAAGTGGCTTCTGTAATATATGTGTGACCGATGATCATAGATTTTATTATATAACATTTAGTGAAATATCTTAAAATATCAATGACATAAAACTGTTATCAGTCACTCAGTAACGATAACACATTTTAGAGTGAAAATGTCACTATTTCACTCTAAAATGTATTATCGTCAGTGTAGAAAGTATTATCTTCACTGTAAGAAAGCCGGAACTATTTTGCAGCTGGCATTTTAAAAATAAAGGTAAATTGCCAAAAGTTATATAATAAATAGAAAAATTTATTTTGTCACATGATTTATATCTCATCTCGTGAAGTTTGCAATCATATCACACTCATCGCGCAAGAGCGACTCGTGAGATATGATTGCAAACGTCACTCGATGAGATATAAATCATATCTGACAAAAAAAAACCCACATGAAATATCCTCTATATACTAGACACAAATAAAAACCTTGCTGGTTCCGACGCTTTTTTTTCTGTGTGCTCCTCAAAACCGGACTCACTTCCGGAATACCACATGAGATGCGGAATCGGATTTCGAACAATATTACAGTATCGTTAAACAAAACAAACTTTTTACTGTGTGTCCTGACATATAGAGACGTTTTAAGAACAGACACACATTTATGTTTATGATGTAAGCGAGATTGCCCCACGTGTATGTCCTTTCCACATTGACAAAGTCTACTATAAGTCTGTATAACCGCACACTTGTCACATCCCGCCTCGTATCGAGCCAATATATCTTATCTAGCCGCCATGTAAACCTACTTTAATCTCGTGGGTTATTTACCCTAAGACAAAAGCCTTTTTCCTCGCGTTGGAGGTCAAAGTCTCTTATATCCCGCTTGACGTGTTCAACACTTTACTGTCGACCGAAGTAATGCTGGAGCAACATAAATGAGAGAGTACCGCTAATGCAATACATGTCCCCGACCGGGCCTCACAAATCGCTTATGTTCAAAGTGCTGGGGTGTCTTTAAAAATGCATTCATTCCTAACTCCAAGGGCAAAAACTCTGTCATACTTGAATTCATTTCAAGTTTGATAATTATGGCTCTTGAATAAATGTCCATGAAAGTCAAACTTGATCTGGGGTTAATTCACTAACCTATAGCAACTTTGCAAAACGACATGCAAAGACGATTCGATATTTTCTAAAAGAGCTTAAGAGAGCTTAATAGATTAGGCCCCTGGCCAGCACTCTTTAATTTGAACATGTTTATTGCATGAAGTATTACATAACACTTATAGCAAACATACAATGAAAAATACAAATTAAATGTACAGTCAGTGACTCAGTAAGTAAGAAGGCTAGTTGAAGAAAATACATGAAAGTGTAAAGCTGTGAGGAACAGATAAGAAACCAATTATAACAATAACTGGCGTCTCTGTATAGCAAGATGTACATATTTTGCTAAATTAATAACCATTTTAGGGGTATCACAGACATTAGCCTATAAAACTTTTGGATATTTGGCCATCTATTGTAAATCTTATTTAAATACTGTTGTCTTAAATCCCTATGCATTGGGCAAACTAACACAAAGTGATATTCATCTTATATAACTTTCATATTATATAATATACAAAATATCTGATCATAAGCTATATTATGATATCGACCCGTTACGCATAATAGACTATGAGAGGATACTCGTAATCTGGTTAGTGAGCGTTTTAAGTGTGGTGATGAAATAAAATGACGTTGATCGTTCCATTCTTGTAAGTATTGATCCATTATCCGTTGTTTAATAAAAAGGTAAGTAAGGCAACACTTGATCTTGACTCCACTAGACATCTGACAGACCAAGACTATCCAACAGACATTTAACACCATACGCCCAGTTCAATCCGTTATATGAAATATTATTATTTGCGTCTACTCTTAAAATATTGTAAACCTCATATAAAATGGAGTTTCTATTCGAAACTATCTTTAACCAATATTTAATAATTTTTTCATATCTGCTAATAAACATTGGCATACGGCCCAGCTCACTATATACAGAGATATTGGGAGTTGTCTTTTTAACTGATAAGACATATTTACAATATTTCAGATGCACACGCTCTATATCCCGTTAGAGGTCAAACTTGATATGTAGCACCGGCCTCGGTGGTGTCGTGGTTAAGCCATTACATAAGGCTGGTAGGTACAGGGTTTGCAGCCCAGTACCGGCTCCTACCCAGTGCGAGTTTTAACGACTCAATGGGTAGGTGTAAGAACGCTACACCCTCTTCTCTCTCACTAACAACTAATATAGATAGCTGATGTGTGTGCCCAGGACAGCGTGCTTGAATAAACTGAAGAAAGAAAGATATGTAGCTATATACGGCAAACATTACTATACACCGTATTTCAGCTCTGTATCTTGAGGAATTGTGAAAAAGTCCTGGAATATATATGTGGGACAAACGAACGGACAGAAGGACGGAGACGAAACCACATCGGAAACTTTTACAATCTCGGTCACTGTAATTATAAATTTGCATCGATATGTTTTACAGATCCATCGACATGCTTCACGTATCAGTGTCCAGACGGAATATGGACACCGAAACGTTGGCTCTGTGACGGTTTGGTGGGCTGTCAGAGTGGTTTCGACTTTTAGAACGAACACGCTTATAACAAACTACCGGCTAGAACGAACTGATTGTAAAGTCCCGATTTTCGCCCCTATATATTAGTAATACATTTTAATGTATAGAACGAACTATGTATAGCGAATTAATTGTTATAACGAACCAATTTTTTGTCAAAAGTGTGTATGTCAGTGTAAATTAGTGCATATACAGCGAACCGATCATAATTGTTTTGTATCTTATTTGTATCTATCAATCAGTAACATTAACAGCAATGCATCAAAAACGACTATACTAATAAGATCAGTCAGATAACGTCCGCGTGGATTTACGTAGTCGATTGGCATCAATTAAGGGAGTAAAGTACTGAACAATTAATGGTATGATCTCACTTCCCTGCTATTGTTCGCTTGTTTAAGTCTCCATCGCTTCATTGACTTTTGCCGGTATCCCACAAGAGACAAGACAAGACAAGAATTTTATTTTTATAAACTGCACCGAGTGCAGTATGAAGAAAATATAAACAAAACAAGTTACAAAGTGTTTTCTGTAGTGGTAATTGACATAATATTTAAGTCATATTAACAAGAAGACTGACACATGTAACTCACTTGCATCTTATCAAAAGTGGCAATACCGACAATGAATCCGAAACGACTGCACTGACAAGTCCAATCAGATAACGTCCGCTTGTCGTTACGTAGTAGATTGGTATCAATTAAGGGATTAATACAGTGAACTATTAACCGTCTGTTCTCACTTCACTCTTATTGTGTGCTTGTTTAAGTGCCGGTATCTAACCGGATATTTTGTTTTGAAGGTAGGTAACACAAATGTTATGAAATGTTGAACAGTATGCGGTAGATATGCAATCATGACGGAAACAATAACACTGGTTTCCAAAGTAAAGTTGATGCAGCTTTGCCTGTGTTTCATTCGATTGCCGACATCGCTACAGCCATGCAGGCTATGAGGCAATTTTGTTTCAAAACGTGACTGACTCATTTGATTCAACATACTGTATTTATTTGCATATTTACTTCTATTGGTGATCATAAATGAAATATTAAAAAACCCACACCACTAATTATTGTGTTTAAATTTGAAAAATCCAAAATGGCCAACTTCCTGAATGAAAACGGCTAACTTCTGTAAATGTTTACAACGAACTACTGCTATAACGAACCCGATGTTCCTGGTCCCTTGCAGTTCGTTATAAGAATACTTTACTATATATATAAAATCATCGATGTCTTTTTTATTAGTGATATGATTTTCAGATGTTCAACACTTATTAACAAGAAAATCCGCAAGGAATCACTCAACGTATTGTCTCTACAACTATTTAATTTGAATAAACATTCGTCTAATATCAATATTCAATAAAAAAAACTTGTCTGCCCTGCTTCTTCGAATTCTGTTATTCTATTGTTGTTGTTTGCTACATTTATTTTAATGTTTCGAGTAAATGGAACTGTACCCACAATGCATGCGATCTCGTACCAACTGGGAATAATTTGAATTGCATGTCTAGTGAATGGAATAGTACACACAATGCATGCGATCTCGTACCAATTGGCAAAAATTTGAATTGCATGCTCTGTTACTGTGTGTGTCCTGCCGAACATCACTATGCAGCTGACATATGGTTTTCACTTGCCCACCAACCCTGAACTAGAATGGGGCAGAGTATGCGTTGGCCCAATAGTTGAAAGGCGATACAAATATGGATTTGAATGAATATTTAGTTTTTCACTCCAATACTTTAAAGTAATGATGCTCAGTAGGGTGAAAGCGTAGGCTTTAAAATCGTGCCACTCCAGGATTTCATTAATATTAGTATTAGTAGACTCACATTATGCATTTATGCTGGGAACTTAACATGCTGGGTTTGAATTACATTTGGAATTTAGATTATGTTGACAATAGATGTTATATTATTACCGTATTAAAGAAAGAACATGCGACACATTTAAGCAACTCTGTTATAGCAGGACAATTACAACATCCAAGGGATATCTTTACCAGCATTTATTAAACGAGTTCAAATTACAGTCTTACCTTAAATTACCAATAGATGGACGATATTTAAAGGAAATATGCAGAATTAGAATATGTGCTCATAAATTAAATATAGAATCTGGCCGATATCGTAACATCGAAAGATCAGAAAGAAAGTGTACAATTTGTAATACAAATGTTATAGAAGATGAATACCATTTTATAATGCAATGCCCACAATACAAAGCTTTGCGAAATAAGTACATAAAAATGTATTATCACAGGCGGCCAAGTGTTTTTCTATTTATACAATTGTTAACTACAAGTAACAAAAGATAACTTAATAACCTAGGAAAATATCTAGTACAAGCAAACAAAATTAGAGATCAGCTATTACAGTAAGGAAAACTTTTTATTATTTTATTTTATTTTATTTTATTTTATTTTATTTTTGTTTTTAGTATCCCTAATTACTTTTAAGAAAACCATACCCACCATTTTTGTGCACATGTATATATTGTATATATATATATATATATATATATATATATATATATATATATATATATTTGTTTTGTATTATGTTTTGTATTTATGCTGATGAGTTGGAAAACGTAAAGCTAATAAAGAATTCACTGGTTAAATGCAAGTGTTGATTAGTTCAATAATTAAGCTTGAACAATGGATAGTAATCACTTCTTTATACGGAATCCTGCTGGAGACACGTCCAGAGTAAATGGCCCCTATTAAATCCTAAATTAAGAGCAATTTCTCTTTTCAAACATAAATGTACCGGCTTCTGTACTGTTGTGGTTAAGCCATCGGACGAAAGGCTGGTAGGTACAGGGTTCGCAGCCCGGTACCGGCTCCCACCCAGAGCGAGTTTTAACGACTCAGTAGGTAGGTGTAAGACCACCCTCTTTTCTCTCACTAGCTATTAACAACTAACAACTAACCCGCTGATAGACGAGGTGTATGCCCAGGACAGCGTGCTTGAACCTTAATTGGATATAAGCACACAAATAAGTTAAAAGAAAGAAGAAGCGAAATGTAGCTTCACGTCGTCCAGTCCTAATTACTGCACGTATTATCATCCAGCGCAACACTTTAAACATCTGTCAAGCAAGATCGGAGAATGCAGCCCCCAAATTAATGACGGCCATTTGAATGTGATGCATTGATTCGTCCGATACTCCTTTATTTCGACATATAATAAACTGGTGCATGTGCGGAGAAATGTACTTGGTTGGACAGGATAAAGAATTGCATTAGTACAGTCATGTGATTATATCAAACATATATACTAGTCATAACAATTTAACGGCCAGTATCCAATTTTACCTTAGGTTGTTTGTTTGTTTTTGTTTGTTTTTTGTGTTTGTTTGTTTGTTGTTGTTTTTTTTGGGTTTTTTTTTTCTTGGGGGGGGGGGGGGGGGGGGGGGGCATTTTTTTTTTAATGAGGTGCGCTGATAGGCACTGAAAAATAGGTTACACATTTGACTAAAACATTTCGGAGGATGTGTACGTGAGCCGTTTATTCACAGCTTGTTATTAGCTTTGCTCAGATG
>NC_054702.1:4886109-5038609 GCF_016097555.1 Gigantopelta aegis | reverse complement strand
TGTGTCTCATTTCAAAACCGGGGTCGTTTAAAGCCTGAATTGTCACTGTCTCTCACGGTGCAGACGATATTGGGATAAAGATAGAAATGATGGAATCTTCGGGAATTCCGTTGTTGACGAAATTGATAAAAATTATTTCCGGTAATAACATTTTGTTTTTATTTGTTTACCGACAAATTTTAACCAATATAGATGCCTATTACAAAACAGTATATATATATATATATACATGTATATGTATATGTATATGTGTGTGTGTGTGTGTGTGTGTGTGTGTGTGTGTGTGTACATGGTTGTTTCTTTCTCTGTTTTGCCATCTGTACTGCTAATGGTTATGTGCTAGACAGCTGACTATAAATCAACTTTCGACATGGTGGGATGCATTAATTTAGTCGTTCTCAATAAATTTGTTTTCTTTTTCCATTTAATTGTTTAATTCATACGTCATACAGTGTACTGTCATAGTAAGTGAATCTACAAAGGTCAAGCTTAGCCTGCCCAGAGGCAATTAGATGCATCCTAGATTCATACTTTCTTTGTTGATACACCATAGAGATGTAGAGATGTCGGGACTAAATGGGTGCTAGTATTCCTGAAGGTGTTAACATTGGTTATTTGCCGCACTTTGTCGCAATTGTTAAAATATTCCTTTTATATAGATGGGTTTATTGGCCAGTGACCTTCAAGGTACTGTGCGCGGCCATGTTTAGAATCACGTGATCGGTTCGCCATTAAGGGAGTGAAACTTGCACAATAATAACATTAGAAGGCATTGCATCTGGTTGCATTTTCAGTATTTATTACTGTCACGGGGATCCTATAATACCCGTAACTGAATAAAACACACGATTATCCAAATATCTCTCCTAACTGTATATCTATTAGATCTCTCTGTAACGGGCAGTTATACCCGCGTGGCTCGTCTAGGTATGATCAGAGATAAGATCTTATATAAAGTATATGTAATATAGCACGTTTAGTTCACTAGAAAACACAACAAAAACACAATACACTTTGGAATCTGTATTACTACTACGCTGACAAATGTACTGCCGCAGTAGTTAATTAACAACAACAAATAATAACAACCCAGAACTGATCACTTAATTAGTTAATCTCTAGGTGTCTAGTTTACACAATATTCTAATCTCTTCACCGTGACACAACCCCACCATGTGATAATTTGAGAAACGCTTCAAGGGGAACTTAATTAATAAAGGAATTACCAACTCTATTCCTAACTGGTTAATTTTTAATTAACCCTTAACTACTCATTCAGTAACCTTGTAATACAGACTTAATACTGGTACCTATCACAATAAAGACAATAACGTACAGTTTACCTAGGTCCTCTAGGATGACTGGTTAAGCTTTATATATATTAGAGCAGTGAACCTACAGTTTACTGCGTCAGATTACCGGCAGCACCGTCTAAAAAATATTGGTATAATACAGTATTAAAATATTTAAAGTCACATCAATCACATCAAGGTTATACACAGAGCAGAAATAAAATATTTACCAGTCCGGACGGACAACGATCCCCTAGAGCCTTCCATCTGTTTCTCCCTGATATCTCTAAAACCCTAGTAATTTGTCATAAATATCCGAATATCGCCTGGGGGCACATCGCGGTCCTCCCCCTATCAAGTGATATTTCCACAGCGACCAAGACGACAATTTTCCTTAGATGGCCAGACTTGCTGACGCCTAGTCGCCAAAATCACGGTCGTCAAAACCGCACTCGCGGAGGTATTACGTAACTACTGGCCACATGGCCTCCGCAGCTGGTCTGGGTGTGTATTAGAAAAAGCTCGACGACCGTCGCGCAGAGGTATTACGTAACAAAGTGCCCATCTGGGCTTAAGTGCATATTGGAACCGCACACGGCCCTCTGAAACAATTAATATCGCCACAGGCGAAAACAAAGTTAAGAGCATGTTCCGTCACAATTACCTTCTTAGTACATATTCTGAAAGCAAAACCAGTATGTCGGATAATTCAACCTCATTTAAAGAATGTAGATTCATATCAAAGTTGGTGGAAGTGTGTTAATAATTAAAAACGTAAATAATAAAGCATGTATATAAAATTGAATACAAAAGCATAACGAATAATTTAAACTTATGCAAGCAAATATAATTTCCCTGGACACCTGTATAGCCTAATATATTGAACTTTAAAACAGTATCAGATGCCCCCCCCCCCCCCCCCCCCCCCGCCTATGCTCCTGTTTTGATTGTATTTGTCTTGGGCATCGCCAGTGTCAAAGGGGTTCGTATATCGAACTTTTAGGCCTAATGACTAACCAGAGGCGAATTTTCAGGGTAATTTAGTGTTGAATATTGTGGATGATTAATTTAATTTAATTTGTTTTTCTAGAAATAAAAAATAATAATTTTTTTAATATTTATAATAATAAAATAATAACAAATTAATTAATTAATAAATTAATTAATTAATAATAACAATATAAATATAAATAAATAAATAAATAATAATAATAATTTTTGGTGTGGCCTGCATTGTATTACGTCAATAAATTATTTATTTATCATTTATTTACACACATTTAACACCATGATAACTCATATTTATATATAAAAAATAATAAATTAAAAATAAGAGAGCAATATTTGAAAGTGTGAACTGCGTCCCACTTCAACCCCATGTGATCACATCTGGAATATCCCAGAGCTAATAATAGTAACAGCTAAACGTTGACATCTAGATCTAAGGTCAGTCTTTCTTTTTTAAACAGGTAAACCACGTTTTCTACAAACGTACATACCGGTAATTGAAATATTTTTTTTATATTTTAGGATATATTCAGTAACGTTTCACTTAATAACAATCAAACTCATTTACTTGCGCGTGTTTAATTTATTCGCTATGCTTTTGTATTGGCGTATATAGGTGCTTTATTATTGATGTTTTTAATCATTCACACATTTCCACTGACATTGATATGAATATACAATCTTTGAATGAGGTTGAATTATTCGAGAGACTGGTTTGGCTTTTACAAAACGTTCCAAGAAAGTCATAAATACTGAAATTGCACCAAGATGCAATGCCGTCACATGTTATTGTTGCATGAATTTCACTCCCTTAATGGCGGCCGTATGGTTGCGCCATCTATCGACAACGGTATAAACTGCTGGGCGACAATCGGAAAAACCCGTCTATAATACTAAGCATTTAAAAATCTGGTGCCTGATTCTCCTATAAACAATATTAAACCAATAGAGATTGAATCTGTCCGTGATAGACACATATCTACTGTGACGTATATTAATAAATGTTCACAAGACTTCGGTATTGCCGAACTGCCAATTTTGAATTCCCTTGGCAGACTGACAAGCCCGAGGTCAAATTCCACGTCCGCAATGAAATTATTAGAGTTGAAAATCCAGTTTTTAAAAATTAAATTTTTTGAGCAGTGGTGGGAGAATTTTACCCAAATGATGTTCAGATTTACACGGATGGGTCAAAGGACCCCTTCACTGGCAAAGCTGGTATGGCCGTAATTATTAAAAATGTTGGCAATTTTAATAAACCGATTGTCTTTAGGGAGAGACTTGCAAACAATGTATCGGTTTATACGTCTGAACTTTTGGCAATTTTACATGCACTGAAGTGGATTAATATGTTTCATAAATGTAATAGCCCTAATAAATATGTTATCTTCTCGGACAGCCTTAGTGCCCTACAGGCTATCTCGGGCAGTGATACTATCCGACCGGAAATTGTTAAGAATATTTATAAATTATATAATAAATTAATTACCAACAATATAAAGGTTGTCCTCGAATGGGTCCCGGTCCATGTGGGTATTGGAGGCAATGAGCTGGCTGATGAGAACGCTAAACAATCTTTATTAGACGTTAAGGTTGGTGTCTCGGTTTTACATAACTTCAGCGAGATTTGCTCTTTAGCGGAACCATACTTTGGCCGTTTGTTGCAAACAGAACGGGACCATAACGCCAGGGTATGGCACTCCCACATTAAACCAAAGGTTGTCACACCTGAACCAGTTTCTTTTAATATTAAAGCCACTGAAATAATTGCAAGGCTAAGAATGGGTGTATCTTTTGGGCTTAATGATATTAAATTTAAAATTGGCAAATTATATACACCCAATTGTTTAGTGTGTAACAAAACTGAAGATGTTAATCACTTTTTGATCAATTACACTAAACATAGACAAAATAAACTGAAACTGGTACATTTCTTTAAAATAAACAATATCCCTTTTACTGCCTTTAATTTATTAAATCCTTCAAAACGTCATAAAAAACTAATAGACAGGTTGTTGATAGCCTTTGTTTTACATTCTAATATTAATATTTGAGGTAACTCGCGGGGATACGATATATTCAATTTTTTGTACTATACTGGCGTTAATAGTATTGTTATATTGTAATGCCCTACTTTAACACTGGTATTAAACACATGCCTTCTAATATATATAACCGGCCTCGGTGGCGTCGTGGTTAGCCATCGGTCTACAGGCTTGTAGGTACTGGGTTCGGATCCCAGTCGAGGCATGGGGTTTTTAATCCAGATACCGACTCCAAACTCTGAGTGAGTGCTCCGCAAGGCTCAATGGGTAGGTGTAAACCACTTGCACCGACCAGTGATCCCTAACTGGTTCAACAAAGGCCTTGGTTTGTGCTATCCTGCCTGTGGGAAGCGCAAATAAAAGATCCCTTGCTGCCTGTCGTAAAATAGTAGCCTATGTGGCGACAGCGGGTTTCCTCTCAAAATCTGTGTCGTTCTTAACCATATGCCTGACGCCATATAACCGTAAATAAAATGTGTTGAGTGCGTCGTTAAATAAAATATTTCTTTTTCTAATATATATTATATTGAGGGTAGGTCGCCCCGGGGGTTTGGTTGGGTAGCGACCATTAGAACTTGCTAAGGCAATATGCACTCGGCCAACTTCCGGGGCGACTGATAACCTCTTAGCTATCTTTACTATTTTCTGGCATGTTTTATTGATTTTAATATCACTGACATGGGTCTGCAGCTAAGATTCTTGTCCATTTACTGTACCTAGGAATAAAAATAGCTTTCAGTCTTGGTGTGACTGCAGGTCTGTATCAAACCTTAGAAATCAATAAATATTTGTATAGCATTGTTAGATCGAACACTAGTTAGAGAATACAAATAGCACGCTCTCATTTTAGACTGCATCCTTGTATCGAATTTGAAAGACGGAACCGTAAGGCGTGGTCAAGGCTGTAACTCTGTACAGTGCAAAGTCGAATGTGTATTAATTTCAACTAAATATAGCATGCTGTCATATTTTGATTGCATCCTTGTGTAGAATCTGAAATACAAAACCGTGCGACGTGATCAAGACCGTATCTCTGCACACTGTAGAGTCGAGTGGGCTATTATTATCAACCAAATATAGCATGCTGTCATATTTTGACGGCATGCTTGTATCGAAGATTGTGCACACATACGAACTTTATTGCAGATAATAGTTTTGTCGTTCAGATTTACACATAAATATTGTATATAATATCGTCATATTTTGATTGTATGCTTGTATCAAACATTTGTTAGAAAAATTCGCATGTTTTCATATTTTGATTACATGCTTCTCTGGAACAGTGGGTAGAAATTAAAACATGCTGTTATATTTTGACTGCACGTTTGTATCAAACATTAGTTAGAACAAACTAACATCAGTTCTAAATAGAAATAGCATGCTACCATATTTTTATTACATGCTTGTATTGAACGTTACGTAAAAACAAAAATAAATTGCTGTTATAGTTTGATTGCAGGGTTGTATGAAACATTAAAAATAAACAGTTCCATGCATGCTTCTATCAAACATTGCTTATATGTTGATGGCAGGTTGTACCGAAGACTAGTCAATAATAATTTAAAACAGCATGCTTCGAAAAGCGTCGTTTTCATATTTTGATCGCATGATTGTTTCAAGCATTATTAAGAAACACAAATGCCATGCTGTCATAATTTAATTGCAGGATTCAATTGTTAATTACAAATAAATATAGCATGCTGTCATGTTTTGATAGCACGCTTGTATTGAACATTAGTTAGATATAAAACTAGCATGCTGTCATATTTTAATAGCACGCTTGTATTGAACATTAGTTAGATATAAAACTAGCATGCTGTCATATTTTAATAGCACGCTTGTATTGAACATTAGTTAGATATAAAACTAGCATGCTGTCATATTTTGACAGCATGCTTGCAAATAGCATGTTGACAGTTTGCTGCTAATTTAAAATAGTATTTGCTGTTGCATTAATCGTGTTCGAACAAAACATTCGTCTCAGTTAACGAAGTGAAGCAGAAACGTTCTAGTAAGTCGTGTCCACAACGAAAAGCAATGACGAGAAAGCTGAACGGAGACGACCAGGAGTAATGCCAGTGAGAGGTAATATAACACAATATATCCCGAGCAGTTGAACGCAGTCGTAAGAAATACTGCCATGTATTACAAATATAATACATTAGTCTAGTATGATAGTTGTTTTGTTTTGTTTTAAATATAATGCAACGCACTACATTTACCGATGTTTTAGTGAAATTTGCTTTCAACCAATTTAAATATTTAAAGACATAACGTGATGCATAACATGAATGTTCTATTTGTGTCTTTTATGTATACCACTGCATTTAAATGTTGTTTAACATAGTGCAAGATGGAAGAAGAACTAAGTAAGCTAACTTTAATGTAATGCTGCTGTATGAACGTGCTTGATAAAACAATAGTATCTACAAATATAAACAAATAGTATACAAGTACAGACTGTCTGCGCAGTCTTGAAATAAAAACTGGGAGATATAACAATACCGACAAAAAGGATAAAGTATGTAAACTGTGTAATATGAAAGCTGTTGAAGATAAATATCATTTTCTTTTCATCTGTCCTTTCTACAATACTATCAGATGCAGGTATATAACACCATATTATTACACAAGACCACCCTCTTTTAAATAAATACAACTAATAGTCTCCTGTGCATTGATACTGTAAAGCAGCAAATAACACTGTGTAAATATGTACTAGGGGGCAACCACGCAGATACATTATAATGTGTAAGTGGAATATATACATATTCTTTATTAAACACATACGCTCTATTATATTGCTAGTTATTACTACATTTCATATTGAACATTTTCATCACTTTCCATACAATGTAAATTGTTTTTCCCTTTTAATGATATATGTATTAGACATGTACAAGGTTATTTAATATTTGTAATGCCTATCAACTGTGTGTTTACGTCTAATAAAATATATACTGCTGCTGTTCAACGATGACTTATTAGTGTGAGTCTGTGACACCTATCCATTATTTGTAACTTGTAAAGCTCTAATATTTGCAGATTGGTTAATCTTAACCTTCATCCTACCAACACATTTTACATACAAATCCTACCAACTGGGGTCCGTTCGGACCCCACTGATATTTTCCTTTTTTAGAACAGAAAAAAATGTATCACAAAAGACCTTTGCTTGTTTAAATGCTCTATTGGCTACATACACGTGACAATAGCACAAAACTAACAGAATAGTAGTCAATGCATTCCTTGATGAGTCATTTGTTAGGAAATATCACTCAAATTTTGCTCTTTTCCCCAGCTAATATTGGCATTTGACGTGTTCTGAACTAAACAATGGCATATTCCTGTACCAAACTATAACGTGAAATATCGTCAACAAAATAAATTGATTATCTATCATCATGTCCTGCAGGAACATAGGTTTTGACTCTTTCAACTTGAATAGTCTGCCATTTTTGGATTTATAGGCATTATAGGCATTGTTCTCACACAACTTGTTGGGTGCTGTGATCGGAACATACAGCCTTGACGAGGACACAGGCAACATCTTCCCCTCTTGGCAACACCCACTGCCTGTTGAGCCTGCTGTGGCTGACCAGGAGCTACTACGCCAACCATCTTCATTGCCAAACGGATCGGCGCCTGCAATGTTGGTATCAAGGACCGGCGCCGGACCTGTGGCATGATCAGCTCCTGTGCTAGTTCCAGCAGGAAAAGACGTCGTCGTCGTCGTCCCTCAGATAACTTCCACTCAGGAAAGTTGACTAGCCATATGATGAATGCAGCCACAGCCCCAACATCTATGCAGTTGCCGAACAGTACAACAGGCCAATTTTTGCTGGGGTCGGTTTGGACCCCAGAATAAAAATCAATCTTACAACCTAATACCCTGCCAGCATCTGAAAGTAACACATGCCCTGAAGCAGGCTAGGGTAGATCAAGAAACTCCTAAAATCTAGACACCAAAGTGCAGATAATACAAATTTGACATACAAAATATACCACCCGGGGTCCGATCGGACCCCAGTTGGTAGGATTACGGTTAACAAGACAGTGTTGCTGGCTATGACAGTGTCTACAGTTGTGGATACACTGACAGTGGAAGATTTACCTGGTATGTAACATCTTATTCATGTATTTAAAAATATGGTAAAACCTTGTTTTTTTTTTTTTTTTTTATTGGAAGCCATGTAGAAGATTTTTGTGCCTAATATAAATACAGGTTTTAAAAACGTTTATTACAATTCAGGGCAGTTGTTATTACAATTCAAGTCAGTATTACAATTCAGAGCAGTTTTTATTACAGTTCAAGGCACGTATTACAATTCAGGTAATTTATTACAATTCAGGGCACTACACATCCTTTTCAATCATACTGGATCTGTCCTTGTATATGTAATAATTAGTAATTGTGTCAGTAGATTGATCATCAATAGAGTTATAAGAATGATAGATACATTCTACTACGTACATGTATTTTGTCATTAAATCAGGTGGTTCCATCTTGCATCTTGCATAAACCTAACATGGAATGGACTCTATACCCGTCCTTCTGCAGACATATCGCGGAGTGGACAAACATCCATACTAAGTTTCGATTTATTCTGAGGTAAAGTTAATAAACTAGGCATAATTTTGTATTGGATGGATGACATCCATTAAAACATAATGCACCATAGTGTTAACTGATGGGATGGGACCCTAAAGCGCCCGCCTGATACGAAGTCGGTCTAGGTTCGATCCCCGTTGGTTGCCCATTGGACTATTTGTCATTCCAACCAGTGCACCACGACTGGCATTATCAAAGGCCGTGGTATACGCTATCATGTCTCTAGGGTGGTGCATATAAAAGATTCCTTGTCACTGTTAGCAGATTTCCTCTCTAAGATTATATGTCAAATTACTAGTTGTTGGTCATACAATAGCCGATGATTAATGAATCAATGTGATCTAGTGGCGTCATTAAACAAAACAGACAATGGGTGGAACCCTGTAGATTCTCACAAGTGGGAATGATGTACGAATACGGATTCCTTGTCCTAATCCCCGGTCTTCGTCCTAATCCCCGGTCTTCGTCCTCTGGCTGTGTCATTGATATGTCCACCCTGGATCCGTGCCTGATATTCCTACGTAAATAATGTTAACGGCGTAACTGATATGTAACGTATAGCACATAACATGATGGACCCACCCCATCGTGATTGTTGAACGACAATCTAAACTATTTATATCTTATATACAGGACAGTACATACCAAGACATCTGATGCAGGGTTCCACCTAGCGTCCGGAAAAAAGGGAATCATCATGACTCACTTGGTTTTATTTTGGAAGTAATACATTAAAAATGAAAGTCATCTTACACTTTCTTAAAAAATAAATAAATAAGTCAGTTTTAACTGAATAACTTAACGTGTTATTTTTATTATATTCACTAATTTTTATCTGCACATTTTCACTGCTTTCCGTCTTGTAAATAAGTTAGTGTTTTGTTCCTACTTTTATACACTCTTTGTGTTTTAATCACTCTATCTTGCATGTTGCACGCTAACCTACTTTGTAACATAGCTTCGTGGAGAGTCGGGCCTGTACGAATACAATGTATTCAGTATAGTGTAGCCATAAAATCCATTAGCCAGACAACGCCAGTACAAGAGGACCTGGAGATTCAGGTTAGGTGTTTCGACTAATTAATTGAACTATTCTAATCTAAAGTAACAAAGAATAAAATATTAACAATTATTAAATGACTTATTTCAAAATGTTTTATTGAAATATGTTTTTGGTTTCATAATAAAAATGAATGCGAAAATTTTAACAACTACTCATACTGTTGACGAAATAGAAAATAATACTTCAATAGTCAGCAGTAAATCTATGATTTCCTTATTAGTTGTATTTTGGAGTTTTTTTGTTTGTTGTTGTTGTTTTTTTCTTTATTAAAACATGAAAATTATAAAATATTTCAAACAAGACTGTAACACACATTTCAGGTCACTTCCCTGCTTCGCCGATTCACACAGTTTGCGGATGATTATTTTGTTCATACCCCGATGAACGTAAAAGACCAACAGACAATCCTTAGTTGAATATCTAAAGAAACGCGGCGAACTGTGTTTAGATTTTTCGTTAATTTAAAAATTATTAAGTATGAATCCCATTAGGTTTCGTATCTATTATCATTGTCCATATCTTGAGAATATTTTAGGCCGATTTTGACAGTATATTTACGCAATTATTTTATCATGAATTTTATATATTAACATTTTCGCGTTTCTTTTGTTGTTGTAATATGTATCGTCAGTTTATAGTACCAATCCAATGTATTGTCCGTAACAACCGTACTTTGGCAACTTGTTACGTAATACCTCTGCGCGACGGTCGTCGAGCTGTACTTTCCAATACACACCCAACCCAGGTGCGGAGGCCATGTGGCCAGTAGTTACGTAATACTTCCGCGCGACCATGAAATCTCTAGCGAACTGGCGACAGTAAGTCTGACCATCAAGAAAAATATTCCGGCGTGGTCGCTGTGGAAATATCACTTGATACGTGAGGTACCGCGTTGTGCCCCCAGGCGATATTTGGCTTTTAGGATAAATAACTAGGGTTTTAGAAATATCGGGGAGAAACATATTGGTAGGCTTCCGGGGAACGTTAGTCCGTTTGGACTTGGTAAATATCATTTCTGCTCTGTTGTATAACCTTGATGTGATTGATGTGACTTTAAATATTTTAATACTGTATTATACCAATATTATTTAGACGGTGCTGCCGGTCATCTGACGCAGTATACTGTAGGCTCACTGCCCTAAATAATTATTAAGGCTTAGCCAGTCATCCTAGAGGACCTAGGTAAACTGTAGGTTATTGTCTTTATTGTGATAGGTACCAGTATTAAGTCTGTATTACAAGGTTATTGAATGAGTAGTTAGGGTTAATTAAAAATTAACCAGTTAGGAATAGAGTTGTAATTCCTTTATTAATTAAGTTCCCCTGGAAGCGTTTCTCAATTATCACACGTTATTGAACGAGCAGTAAGGGTTAATTAAAAATTAACCAGTTAGGAATAGATTTGTAATTCCTTTATTAATTAAGTTCTCCTGGAAGCGTTTCTCAATTATCACACGTGTGGGTGTTGTGTCACGGTGAAGTGATTAGCATATTGTGTAAACTAGACACCTAGAGATTAACTAATTAAGTGATCAGTTCTGGGTTGTTATTATTTGTTGTTGTTAATTAACTACTGCGGCAGTACATTTGTCAGCGTAGGTTAATACAGATTCCAAAGTGTATTGTGTGTTTGTTGTGTTTTCTAGTGAACTAAACGTGCTATAATAATATATACTTTATATAAGATCTTATCTCTGATCATACCTAGACGAGCCAGCGGGTATAACTGCCTGTTACAGAGAGATCTAATAGATATACAGTTAGGAGAGATATTTGGACAATCGTGTTTCATTCAGTTACGGGTATTATAGGATCCCCGTGACACCCCACAAATGTAACGTTTTAACAGAAATATTTGCAGGTTTTCGATTTACAATCTTAAACATTCCGGATCAACAAAGCGCCATCGTTAAAGGGACATTCCTGAGTTTGATGCAATTTTTAAGATGCTATTGACTAACAGAGACTTTTTGACGACTGTAATTACATATGAAATATATTTTTCTGCTTAAAATATTAGTGTCTGTATATTAAACGAGTTTCTGATCGTTATAATATTTGTACTAGGTTAAATTTCAATTTATTTCCTAAAAACAATTTTTTCATACGTACGAAATTATTTGAAGACAAAATCTAGTTTGTGCTTCTTACAAATATTAAGACGACCAGAAACACATAGAATATACAGACACTGATATTATAAACAAGAAAATATATTTAATATGTAAGTTTAATCGTAGAAATATTTTATTGGTCGGAAACATCTTACAATGCAGCAAACTCGAGAATGTCCCTTTAAGCTTACTTTTGGAACCCAAATCTTTATTGGAAACAAAAATTAATAAATTAAAACAAACATCCGCGAAATAAAGATCTGCTTGTGAATACTTCCAAGCCTAGTAGTCTTCTACATTACAAGTTTGTGATATTTGTCAGTCGAATGCCATTAATAATACTAATACTAAGTTAAGTTTACGAATATTTGTCGAACATGTCATTCTTGTGTAGCAGGGGGGAAAAAAAACAAAAAAACAACAACAAACAAAACATCATTAGGCCTATTTAGTTTGCACCGTGTTTCTGTTTACACGTTCCCCCAATCCCCCGATTCTCGCTGCGAGCTAAAACCAGACGTAGTCTTAATATAAGAAGTTCCTGCTTGACGGGTATGTACTTTTAGAACTACTCGAATATCTAGCGAGACATCTAGTGAAATATTATTCTCGTTACCGCATGACTAACCGTCTTTCAAAGACGTATGTTTTGATGTAAACTGTAACACAGTGAGACGTTAAAGCTGAATCATGCTCAAATACTCTGAAACATCTAACCTTATCCGAAGTTAAAGGTCAAACCATTGAAATGAACAACAAAACGTGTTTCAGTGTTAAAGGGACCAAACTGAGCTTGTAGCTATTTTATAAGTTTTTCGACAAATCAAATATTGTTACAATATCAAAATTACAATTAATTTACATTTTGTTCATTATAATATGGACATCTATATAAACACTTTATTGTTCGACATCGTAATGTTTTGTAATGTTTCTATACCGATTTCTGTCTAAAATCATTTCTTACGTACAAATTTATCCAATGGTCAAATGAAATTAGAAATGATTCAGTCAAAGATAGTCCAAAATATATTGGATAACAGTCAAAGGTCACAAAATGCATCGGCTATTCGTTGTCAAATAAAGATAAGAAATATCACATCGGCTATTACGTGCCAAATAAAGGTGGCAAAAATACATCGGTTATTATTGTCGAACAAAGGTAACTAAAGGGACATCGGCTATTGGGTGTCAAACAAAGGTCACAAAATACATCGGCTATTCGTTATCAAATAAAGATAAGAAATATCACATGGCTATTACGTGCCAAATAAAGGTGACAAAAATACATCGGTTATTTTACAATAAAAAGACAAAAACAGAAAAAGAGAGAAAAAAGGGTTGATTCCACGAATCTCTATCCAGTGCCTCGTATATAGAAAAACAGCCACTGGAGATTCCATCTAATATGACGAGACAAAGACACTCCTTACACCCTCCTACTCAAATCCATCCTGCTCCTCTTCAATCCTCACCTTCTCAGTTCACTGCTTCTTCTCCTCCTCCTCCTCCTCAATTCCCTCCACCACTTCCTCCTATTCAATATTCTCCTTTGTCGTCGCCATAATTAACTACATTGAGAATACTAGTCGAAGAGCATCAAGGGTGGACATTACCAGTTATCGTAAGGCACACCTCTTTTATGAAGACCTATATTAAGACCAGTCTCTCTCATTTCTGAACAAAGCTCCTAAGGTAGCACTACTGCCCCTTCTCTATCCTTTTGTCGAGTTATTGGAAAAAGAAATGCATACAAAAAATTACGTACCCGATGTGAACAAATTGATACGTTTTTGGTGGGTTTTTTTAGAACAGACCTCGTACACATTTTCAAGTCATGCCAAGACGCCAACACGGATGATCATATAAACT
Organism: Gigantopelta aegis; assembly: GCF_016097555.1. Lineage (NCBI taxonomy): Eukaryota > Metazoa > Mollusca > Gastropoda > Neomphalida > Peltospiridae > Gigantopelta > Gigantopelta aegis. The sequence goes on along the minus strand of NC_054702.1, from coordinate 5,024,603 downwards.
CCCCATCATATACACACCCAATGAACAGTCCGTGGAGACAAGCGGTGTACGTGAATCAAACCCGATCGCTTCCTTTTCACTGGCAGTTGCATAAGATCTGAGCCTTAGCTTAGCTACAATACAGTTACAAGCGTCTGTGTCGATACAAGGGGAAATGCCTTTAAAATAGACTTCGTTTGAAAAATAGAAAAGAAAAATGAATTTCGTATTGATTGAAACACCACGTTAACCCAACATACTTCAGATATATGGAAACGGATCATCTGAACAATAAAGAAATTTAAGTAATGTCCGATTTAAATTTAAAAAAAATAGCTATTACAAATACTCCACAGTGTTTTAAAAACTAGTGCCTGTTAGGAAAAACAAAATCGGTCACTGGTCAAACCAAAGTTGCAGAATTTTGTTTGTTTTTTTGTTTGTTTTTAAAGCATGGATTGCATAGAAAAGGTAGGTATATTTAATACCGAAATAAAGGACATATTTAAATTGAAATCAGAATGCACGTCCTATGTCATATCAAGAAAAGGCCTGCAAAAAATCGACGTCTTACCGCGGGAAATTAAAAAAACTAAAATGTTGACGCTCGAGAGTCAAAATCGACGGTCGCGCTAACCAGAGACCAGAAATGTATTTTGTTTGGTCTTACTTTAAGAAACTAAGAACAGGTAGTTCATCTGTTTTGTCACGGATAAATAATGATCACGTTGCACTGTAGTCACTTCACATCAGGGTGGATGTAGGTCAGTGATAGAGAGCTCGCACGAGGTGTGCTGTGGCACATGGCCTATTGTTCTCTATCTACGGTTGGTTGTGCACCAGTATGTGATCTTGAGCGAGGTGATTCTTTCCTACCGGTTTAGCAGTTAGGAATTCTTAAATGTAAACTGACTATGCGTTTTATAAACCGTTCTCGAAAAAAAAAAGAATCAAAAGTAGTTCAAGTTTTCGTATGTAGCGACAACATGGTCTAAAATAAGAGTTTCATCAACTCTGGTGTACATTTCGAGCGACACAAGCACACACCCGGCTGAAAAGATCGACAAAATATCACAGGAGTTTTGACAATATCTCGGGGATCCTCGAATTTGAGGCCACTTTATCGTTACAAATTCAAACGTAAGGATTTTGCTTTTTTACAGCGTACTAGATTATCTTCTCTTTTTTTTCCCTTTTTTTAAAGGGTTTAGATAAGAAATAGGTAGCCCGAGTCCTCTGACCTTCGAGAGCTAGATGGACACACTTGGACGGTTATGATCGCTCTCTGCCGTCAGAAATATATCTGTAGCGAAAAACGGAAAAGCTGATTGCCAAAATTTGTTTTCTATTGGAGCGGGAATCTCTGCCTACAGTGTGGTAGGATTCCATTCCGTGGTTTCGCTATACAGTTATCTCTAGCTTGCAGAAAGCGACGATAACCATCAAAAGCTCCGTCTATAATCCGTTTGCATGAAAAGGGAACCGATGAATTGGCAAATAACTGTAACATTAAAACTTATATTAAAATATATTACTGAGTTTTAAACCCATACAAAATCTTTCTCTTTTTTTACGAAATATATTGTGCAAATAAAAAGTTTCTTAATAAATTGCCATCAAATTATATCGATTAATTTCATTTTTAATACAGGGGTTGAATACAAACCTGCTACAACATCCTCGGCTGCATTGCTATCTAAGTCGACGCTATATAACCGTAAATAAAATGTGTTGAGTGTGTCGTTAAATAAACCATTTCCTATTGCTATCAAAGTAATCGATAATGCTGTACACCGAGACTAAAGGTGGGACCGTGCATGCTTTATGTTGGCTGTTCCATCAGTTGTCTTCATACCTAACAGTATAAAATAAGATTTAGCCCATGCACTGAATTCTTTAAAAAAGAAAGAAAGATTATTTTAGTTGGTATGGGTTTAAAACTGAATAATATATTTGTATATGAATTTTAACTGTATTCATTATAGAGTTGTATGCCAATTCATCTGTTACATACCGGCCTCGGTGGCGTCGTGGCAGGTCATCGGTCTACAGGCTGGTAGGTACTGGGTTCGGATCCCAGTCGAGGCATGGGATTTTTAATCCAGATACCGACTCCAAACCCTGAGTGAGTGCTCCGCAAGGCTCAATGGGTAGGTGTAAACCACTTGCACCGACCAGTGATCCATAACTGGTTCAACAAAGGCCATGGTTTGTGCTATCCTGCCTGTGGGAAGCGCAAATAAAAGATCCCTTGCTGCTAATCGGAAGAGTAGCCCATGTAGTGGCGACAGCGGGTTTCCTCTTAGAATCTGTGTGGTCCTTAACCATATGTCTGACGCCATATAACCGTAAATAAAATGTGTTGAGTGCGTCGTTAAATAAAACATTTCTTTCTTTCATCAGTTACCTTTTCACGCAAACAGAGTATAGCTCTCGAACGACAGACTACTCGGGCTACGGCATAGTTAAGTTATATTTACAAGTTCCTAAATTTCGAGTCGGCAAGAAAAAATCATCTCGCTCATGTCAGGAAGATCGCCCGAATTGGTTCTTGCATAATAAATATGTTATGCATGATTAGATTATCAGCCGTGCTATCCACGAATTTAATAATAATAATAATAATAAGAAGAAGAAGAAGAAGAAGAAGACGAATACAGAAAGCAGCACATTGTATTTTAGCATTTTTCAACATTTAAGTTTTCAAAATTGTCTGCCAGGTCGTGTTCCGAACCGATCAAAAATTGACGTAAACACGCGGGAGTCAAACCAGAGATCAGCTAAACATATTAATACAAAGTCCTAAATAGTAATTAGATTTGTTTGTTATTAATATTCATAATATGTGTATTTGCATCAAGTGTTTTTTAAAATAATCCAATGTTTCAAGCATTTATTATTATTTTGTTATTATTATGTATTCCAAGCCCCTTGCTTACAATTAAATAACCCAAGGGTAAACATGGGCCGTGTACATACAATAATAAAGTAACAACAAAAATTAGGGTACTGGCTCTCTACATCCATCACTCTCTGTCTCTGTCTCTGTCTCTGTCTGTCTGTCTGTCTGTGTGTCTCTCTCTCTCTCTCTCTCTCTCTCTCTCTCTCTCTCTCTCTCTCTCTCTCTCTCTCTCTCTCTCTCTCTGCCTCTGTCTGATAGCTGCAGTGTAAGCTCAGGATATACACTATGCTGAGAAATTACATGAAAAAGTCACGTGGGAAAAAAAGAAAAGAATAAAAGCGTGTGTAACAGGAAGAGGTTGGTTTCTCAGACGTATTTGGATGGAAGCCACGCTTCGAAGCATTAATAGAGCCAACCACCTTGATCACGCTTTCAAGAAACGAGTAAAGTAACAAGCTGGTCGGTGCATAGATCGTTTCACAGATTTCACCTACCTGTTTTAACATCTTTTGCGTGTATTAAATGTATTTTAGTTGTAACAGATGTAATAAAACTAGTAGTTAGCTGTGGAATTGTGGATTTCAGCAGACACCAGATCACAAAGGTGTTTTCGGACGATGTTTCTTCTTCCGTGTCTATTGATTTGGATAAACGCAGGTAAGGATGGTGGTACAGACTCGTTCACAGGCGTGCCTACGTGCGTATCACTGAAAGGCGATAAAATAAATCGTGTTTAAAAGGAGAGAACAGAAAGTTATTAATTGATCGGTGATCGGTTGGGCGGTTATTTAGTTGGTTGTTTGCTTGATTAATAATTAACTGATTGTCAGTTTTGAAACGCGATGTCCTGGACGGACATCGGTTATCAGTATATCTGATTACAAAAAAGTTCCAAATTCAAAGCCGACGCAGGGACGTCGGACATTGATGAGACGCAAGGGGTGAATTTTAAGCTTTTGCTGGTTAGTTTAAATAAATATATCTCAAACTAATCTCAAAATGCCCAAAGGTGACAATGTAATCCGCCTGAAATATGTTCTAGGATATGTCTTAACCAAAATCAACAATAAACAAAACTAAATATGTTCTAGGATATGTCTTAACCAAAATCAACAATAAACAAAACTAAATATGTTCTAGGATATGTCTTAACCAAAATCAACAATAAACAAAACTAAATACCCCTACTTCGGCTTTTGAAAAAAAAAATCGCCTAATGTTGTGTTTGTATACCACACAAAACTCATGGTCAAGGAGGCGATATTAAAAAATTTCTGTAATAAAACTGACATAATTTTATTGAAATACAACAGAAATCTGTCTAGCACTGTTAAGGAATGAAGTATGAACCTTGTTGTTTGGTGCAAAATAATACATAAGAAGAATGGCTAAGATAAAATATTTAAATTGTGTACTGACAAAGTTTTTAATACATAAGTAGTAAATAAATAATAGTTCTCATTCGATCGTAATCGTAATCGTAAACTCTATTATTAACGTGCCTCTATCCAATTAAGGTCTCCCCCATACCCAATCTCTGGCATGGCCATTGGTAGAATGTGAGACAGATAATTTACTTATTAATGGGACAATTTTAAATTATTTATAAAAGGTATAGGGGGAATTTTGATGTGTCGTTGAAATAACCTATGGCATTTAGATAAAAATTAATTTTAATTACTTTAGTGCGACGCTTGTTTTTGACTGGGCATTTCCAAACAGGTAAATACAATTTATATGCCCTTAAAAAGATTAAGATTGAAACAGATTAAAGATTTTGATGTGTTTTGAATATATACTGAATATCTAAAGAATCGCGAACTGGGTTTAGATATTTTGTTAATTTAAAGATTATTAAGTATGAATCCCATTAGGTTTTGTATTTATTATCAGTGTCAAAGTCTTGTGAATATTTTAGGCCGATTTTGACAGTATATTTACGGAATTAATTTTGTCATGAATTTTATATATTAACATGTTCGCGTTTCGTTTGTTGTTGTACTGTGTATCGTCATGTTATAGTACCGTTTATGATCAATGAAATAAAACATTGCTTATATTTTATTGTTTAGATTGTCCATTTCCGTACAACCGAAGAGTTTCTGGTCATTCTGGTGTTTCTAATACCACAAAATGCATTTTTCATAATTTTAAAAACGCACGTGCGTCTGAGAAGTAACGGTTATTGAATCGCGTTTTGGTCTATTTTAAGGGTATTTTAACGTCACAGACTCTTGTTTCACTTTGTTGTATCCAAATTTGTTAGAGTTAAAAGGTCTAGGTGAAAAATATGTCTTATAGTTTAAAAACTATGGTCTGTCCCTTTAATGAAAGAAGTTCCTGCTTGACGGGTATGTAATTTTAGAACTACTCGAATATCTAGCGAGACCTCTAGTGAAATAGTATTCTCGTTACCGCATGACTAACCATCTTTGAAAGACGACGCATGTTTTGATGTAAACTGTAACACAATGAGACGTTAAAGCTGAATCATGCTCAAATACTCTGAAACATCTAACTTTAAAGGTTAAACCATTGAAATGAACAACACAACGCGTTTCAGTGTTCAAGGGACCAAACTGAGCTTGTAGCTACTTTAAAAGGTTTTCGGCACATTAAATATTGTTACATTATTAAAATTACAATTAATTTACTTTTTCTTTGTTTTGAATATGAATATCTATATACGCAGTGCATTTTTGGACATCGTGATGTTTTGTAGTATCTCTATACTGATTTTTGTCTAAAATCATTTCGTACCTACAAATGTATCATTCTACCCACAAAATTAATTGTGATTCAGTCACGCAAATACGCGTAGTGATTCGTTTACAGCCCTATATAGCTGTTTGGCAGTAATACTAATATGAATAAATGTTGTTATCAAGATTTGGGCATTTTCGTTTAATTTGGGCAAACGCCACGCTGCTCCCCACAAAAATGGGAGTCCATACGCCTATGTTTATTCGTATAATGTTTTATGTTTAAAACATTAAGACAATGCTAGGCTCAGACTGCCAACTGACACGACGAAGTTGGCCAACTCGACGGTTGTGGTGTAATTTCCCCAAATTCCACCTTACGACGTGTGCGCTCAGATTAATAGCTAATCGGTCGTCGAAGTCGTATACGACGACAATCGAGCTGTAAGAGCGCTCAGACTAGCAGTTTGACAGTCGTGGAAGTTGCAAGAGAAGAAAGTTGGCAACTTTGTGCTGTTGTGTGTGTGTGTGTGTGTGTGTGTATGAGTGTGTGTGTGTGTATGTGTGTGTGTACACGTGTGTGTGTACACGTGTGTGTGTGTACACGTGTGTGTGTGTGTGTGTGTACACGTGTGTGTGTGTGTGTGTGTGTGTCTGGGTTTTTTTTTTTTTTTTTTTTTTTTGTGTGGATTTGTTGCGTGGTGAGTCGCCAATCGGAAGTTTTGCTAGGGCTAAAAACTCAGGAGAGTACCTTTAAAGACAGTGAACGAAGCTCCTTATTGATGAAACACAATAGCGAACCTAGCGGGATAACTACTGCTATTTTAGTTTAAAAGTGTCTATTAAGTCTAACTACAGAGGACTCCATTATTCTTCCTTGATTCGTTTCACTGCCTGCACTGTAGAGATTGTACGCCTGCATGGCGTTGGCAATACAAAAGAGCTTCAAGCGAATCCCCGATAACTTTTTTTTTTCTGGAGCACATATAGATAAAAGACGCCTACTGCGAACCTATTTGCCAATTCTAAACATGTCAGATAAATTGAGGACACTTTTTCAAAGTCACATAACTACTGATTTACAAAATATATGCTTTAAACGTGATTGGGCTACGTATTATTTTATATTTAGCAATATATTAATGCACCTCTATTTTCTGGCTTTTTAAAATAGAGTATTTTGTGTATAAAACGTCATGATGTTATGGCTTAAAAGTTCTTAATTTACTAGATGTATTTACTATGGTAATGTTACCAATGTTTTTCGTTTTGTTTTGTTTTACAGTGTTCGTAGCAGAATCATTGTGTCCAAATGATGGTACTCCGGGTAAGTTTAAAGCCGATATCTCACATCCCATTCTGTAGCATCATACTTTAATACCAAGTTCAGACTTGGAATGAATTAATGAATGTTTAACGACACCACATCACAAACGCTATATCGGCATGTTGTGTGTCAAACAAAGTTCACAAAGAATACATCGGCTATTGGATATCAAAGATCACAAAACTACATCGGCTATTGGATCACAATCAAAGATCACAAAATACATCGGCCATTCTTTGTCAAACAAAGATAAGAAATGTCACATCGGCGATTACGTGCCAAATAAAGGTAACAAAAATACATGTCAAATAAAGATCACTAAAGGGACATCGGCTATTGGGTATCAAACATGGGTTACAGAAATACATCGGCTGTTTCATTACAAACACAGATCACAGAGAATACACAGGCTATTGGTCGTTAAACAAAACGTACAAACATAGCTACTTTTGATTTATAAACACAGATCACAGAGAATACACAGGCTATTGGGCGTTAAACAAAACGTACAAACATAGCTACTTTTATTTATAAACACAGATCACAGAGAATACACAGGCTATTGGGCGTTAAACAAAACGTACAAACATAGCTACTTTTATTTATAAACACAGATCACAGAGAATACACAGGCTATTGGGCGTTAAACAAAACGTACAAAGATAGCTACTTTTATTTATAAACACAGATCACAGAGAATACACAGACTATTGGGCGTTAAACAAAACGTACAAACATAGCTACTTTTATTTATAAACACAGATCACAGAGAATACACAGGCTATTGGGCGTTAAACAAAACGTACAAACATAGCTACTTTTATTTATAAACACAGATCACAGAGAATACACAGGCTATCGGGCGTTAAACAAAACGTACAAACATAGCTACTTTTATTTATAAACACAGATCACAGAGAATACACAGGCTATCGGGCGTTAAACAAAACGTACAAACATAGCTACTTTTATTTATAAACACAGATCACAGAGAATACACAGGCTATTGGGCGTTAAACAAAACGTACAAACATAGCTACTTTTATTTATAAACACAGATCTCTACATTCCTTGTCGCACTTTTTACTATTGGAGCAAAACGACACAACATTGCTCTAGTAAGTGATATCAGTAAAAACATTGGTACAATGTTTAGAAATACACTGTAGCATGTAAACGGCAAATACATTCCCCTCATTATTATTATTATTTTCTTTTAAATATTATTTATTATATTTTTATTTATTTGTTTGTTTATTTATCTCTTTTTATTACATATTAGTGCATTTTGATAATCCATAAATCATACACTATCAATCTAAATAATTTTGTATATCTCTCTACGATTTATGTTGATATGTAACATAATATTATATCATTCGGACTATAAATGTACATAACTTATATACTGTATCCTTATTGTACAGCCAGGACGTCAAGGCTCACAACCGTGACGTGGTCAGATTGTGCTGGGGATAATAAATGTATGTTTACCAAAAACAAAATTTAATGAACAAAATAACGTCTTTATTCCACTTTCGAATAATATGTGTGGTCAAACGACCTTCAGCCAATTAAAGGAAAACACACCATAACTTTACCGTAACGGTTAATACTCACACTCTTACAAGTATTGTATGTCTTATTACACACATACGTGTGTGTAAGTATGGAATGCGTGTCACGATAAGGACACGATCTAATGGAAGTAACTGATGCATATTTTGAACTGTTGTATGTGTGGTGTATACAGTTATACCAATAATTTAACGATCGTAAATTTACATTTATTTGCAAAGCTAGGGTGCTAAATTCATGATTCAAACCATGCATAAATATTTTCTTTTCTCTTTGCCGTGATTTATATTCTGTAATTGTCTGTATGTAATATATACGCGTGACTGCTGAACGTAATTGTAACGTTATGATGTTTTGTGAAATTGGTTCCCGGACATGAACGTAATAATCTGTATATATAGACATAAACAGAACTCCTACTGTCCGTGTATATTGGAAAACATTATTATTTCAATTGGAGGAATGCTAGATCACGTTTTGTAAATGTAATTAAAGGAATATTTGTTTAACGTCTCCACAAGTGGCAAAACCATAGTCTGTGGTATCTGTTCTCCTGTTGTAGCTAACTACATAATCAACAGAATAACGGTGCGTGGCACAAGAGGTTTCTCATCACATTGTCAACACAGTTGGTTACAATTATATTATTCAACGAATACTCATTCCTTTCTTTTCCTTCCAGTTGTGAACCTGTGTGATTTCAACTACTATTTCGGCAATGACGTCTACCTCGATGGACGGCTCATGCAGAGTTACGCTCGAGACTGCACATGCACCATTACTCCGACCGTCAACCAGTCGATGACCTATTCCTCGACATTTCCACAGGCAGGAAGTGTGCAGTGCGACAACGCAACATTCAGTATCAGTACTGGGGTGACATCATCCATGACATGGAACTGCACCAACGACGGCTTCTCTCAGACACTCGCTGCCATCAGCACAACCTCCCCGTGGAAAATAAGATTGACAAAAACCACTTCCGGTTTGAAACTGACAGAAGATATTGACACCGGGTATTGTCTGAAAGTTTCCACAACTACTGCAAGTTAGTACTCATATATTATAGGCCGTTTAGTTACCACACGACTGATTCCTCTGTTTCTCTTTGTTTTCCTTTCTCTCCTTCAATTTCTGTCAGTCTGTCTCCCCCTCCTCTTTCTCTCTCTCTCTCTCTCTCTCTCTCTCTCTCTCTCTCTCTCTCTCTCTCTCTCTCTCTCTCTCTCTCTCTCTTGCGTTTGAAAACCAATTCCCTCTAAAAAAAAACCCAAAAAAACCAACAACCCAGAAATACAACTCAATAAAACACATTTCAAGATTAATTAAGATTCTTTACAAGCGATATCCGCAATATTGACACAGGATAACATTTCAAAAACACGTTTTTAGATACAACTGTTACGTGTTAGCGCACTTTGAATTGAATTAAACTGACATAATATATTGTTTATGTTTCAGAATTCACCATGAGCTGCGTGTTGGGGACGAATACCACTGTGGACGTAGACGAATGTGAACAGGACTCAGACAACTGTGACGTCAACGCGTTGTGCACCAACACATTCGGATCCTTTACCTGTACCTGTAAGGCTGGGTTCTCGGGAAATGGTACAACCTGTACAGGTAAACAACAAATATCCCCCTATTCTTACCTTTACAGCATGCTACTACATATAAATACTTTATATTGATCGATTATTGACCTTCACTGAGGGCAATATTATAAGTAGTAGAAGCATCAGGAGGGGTTTATGGATTTGTATACCCTCTGTATGCTCTTGTACCCCTCGCCTACAAGAGTATACAGAGGGTATACAAATCCCCGGGTGATGCTTCTGCAACGAATTTATCTTGCCGACATGTTTAACTAGTAAGCAATAATTATTAACAATAACAAATTAGTGTCAACATTTTGCAGTGGAATTTTTCCAGCATTCTTAAAACGGAAACGTCATTTACCCAGTTATGGTTATTGCAAAGAGATGCCAAATACAGACGTCATTTCAAAATCAAAATTAGCTATATTATTACAACAGTACGATATCATGTTACAGGTAGGGTATACGATATTTGACTACGCCCACGCGGGGTATAAAGGTTTTGTCCAAGGCTAAATAACCAGTGAAATACGAGTATTTTATATGAAGGCGAGATAAAAGGTTTTATGAACCATTAGCCATGGTCAATATCAATTTCTTCGGTCCATAAAACCTGATATTGCCCGAAATGTGGTCAATAATTGTGTTATTACATAATGGCATCCATAACACTCGTACATTTCTGCTTTATTTATCGGAATCGAACTACGCCAATGCTTATAATTTCCGGCACAATGCGTTTTAAGTTATGAAATTTAATGACGTCATATAATATTATGAACTTGTATGACAAACATAGGAATGCGAAAATAAACAGTTGAAACATTACCACGACAAAATCTAAATTAGAGACAATATGATCAGCAAGAGTGTCAAAATCATATTAAAAGCAAAATAAAAAACAAAAAGTAATAAATCTGAAACATATATTTAAACTGAACAGTTACCGAGTACCTCCAAATGCATTCTTTATTTGTAACATAAAATCCAGGGAATGCCGAATCCAACTGCATTTTGATGTATGACGTTTCTACATCTGCAAGATATTCCTTACACAATTTAACGATTGCTGACCTTGTAATTGTCGTATTTGCGGAATTAAACTCAGTATGAATAAATATGTTATCTTCAGGAGTTTGTGGTTGTTTACGTTAGAACTAGCTGTTGACTTTGCATTACATTACCTACTCATTAATTGGATAAAAGTTTGTCTCATCTCTATTTTCATTGGTTAAATCTCACATGGCAATATCATTTTTGATCGGACCCGTGGGACCGTCTTAGGGCAATATCACTATTTATGGAAGGTCATGTGATGAAAATTGTTATGGCACACTAATGATGTCACGAGTCGCTGTAGATTCTACAAGCGGTAATTGTGGATTTTTGTTTGTTTGATATTATCGATTGTTTTCCTATATTTCAGACGATGATGAATGTTCTGCTGGAACTCACATTTGTCCACCTGTGGCAGACTGTATCAACTTGGACGGAACATACACGTGCAGATGCAAAACTGGATATAGCGGAATGGGGTTTATTTGTCAAGGTATAATAAACATATTGTAAATAATAGCATACAAATTAATTAATAATCTCATTTTTGGAATAGGTCTTGGTGAGTGTATATTTCAACAATGATTCTCATATGAACGACAAAAATTTCCCCTAATGTGTTTCCAGAAATATAACGCTCTTATATGGATATTATTTTATAATTCGAATGTTCTCGTCTTCTGTATAGATGTTGATGAATGCGGTACTGGAACACACAACTGTAGTAGTAATGCTGTTTGTACCAACACTAAAGGGTCGTATGACTGTAAGTGTAACTCGGGATACACTGGTGATGGATTCAGCTGTGCAGGTGAGGAGCAACGGGTACCTTGTTTAATTTATCGTCGATTTAAAAGTCCAGTTAAAGAAAATAGTATGGGCCGAATTCACAGAGCCTGTTTATATCTTACACGTGTGTAACTACATACTTTTACAATACTTCAAACACATGCGTTTAAAAAAAAAACAGGCTTCGTAAATTTTACCTGTATATTTTAAAATATTTCTTCATCAGCAATGACTAAACCTAATTGAAAACAAAATGTTAGTGTTTAAACTGGAATCTCTGCACAGGACAAAATTCAATTTGTATTTGTACAGTCCATTTGTGTGATCTGATAGAAACATACACAAGCCTAACTTTAGTATGTTTCGGCAGTGTGTCATATTGGCAAGTGTCAACCTCCAATATATTTGAAAGGCAAGGTATCGTTCAATAATACACACTCTTGAATATACTTCTAGTCTCAATATTATGCCATTAATTCATACAAGCATGTAGTCAACATGTTTTACAATTAAATAAATTGCGACATATAAAAATCACTAAATAAGGAAGTAACAATTGTGATCTACATAAAAGTAAATGTAATGGTAGAAACATCAAACCCGTTACGGTTAGAGTAAGTGAATTCATGGTTTGGACCCAACTCAAATGTCTGGGGGTAATTTCGTCAAAGTGTGATTTTATGTTTGCACCCACGAATGACCACGTCAATTGAAGGATCATTCAAAGATAGCAGATTAGTAGATTGCCTTTCATTGATTTATCCATTGAATTTTTATTGAATTTTTTTCGCGTATTTCAGACAATGATGAATGCTCTGCTGGAACTCACATTTGTCCACCTGAGGCAGACTGTATCAACTATCCTGGAGGTTACTCTTGTGTGTGCAAAACAGGATACAACGGGACTGGGTTTCTTTGCCGAGGTATAATACATTAATATTGTTATCCCAATTTAATGCATATTAATTAACATTTGTTAATAATTAGATGTTTCTGTGACAAAATGTCTTCATTAGAACAGCAACACCAGAGAAATCGCCATGTAGATGTTAACAAAATGATTGCCAAACGCTAACATTCTATTTAAATTGCAACACTAAGTGGTAATAACGACGGATATAATGTGTATGCATAGGCATTAATTTATTTTTCCAATACAGCTTTTAGAAAACAAATGTATGTCAACGAACTGTGACATATTGAAAATATTATGAATATTGTATATGTCCTCTTTATAGATATTGACGAATGCAAAACTGGAATAGACACCTGTGGCAGTAATGCTGTTTGTACCAACAATAAAGGATCATACGACTGTAAATGTAATCAGGGATACTCTGGGGATGGATTCAACTGTACAGGTGAGGAGCAAGGTTTCCAACCATTCATTTTACCACCATTACTAGACATAAGTATTTCCGTTGTCTTTATTAGTAATGACCTAATTAAAAGGAAAATCGTTTTAGTCTCAACCTGATATCTTTGCACAACCTAGAGTGCACAAAGCGTAATGGTATGGTTGCATTGGTATATCCTACTGATATCTACGTTATGTCAACATATGACATTCTCTTAAACACGTCTGAGCGGAATGACGTTTTGACAAAATTGTTAGAAGCTGCACAGGTGCATAGTTTTCACCTATATGACGAAAATACATGTATAACCCTCAACGTGAAACTATATTTTCAGATATCGACGAGTGTTTGATTGTCACACACCAGTGTGATGCTCACGCTGACTGTAAAAACTCAGTCGGGTCATACAGCTGTTCTTGTCAAACAGGATACACAGGAGATGGCTTTAACTGTACTCTCACGGGTGAGAATCATAGTTTTAATTAACTTACAACAGTCTGAATTATATAGACTGAAGTGACGCGGTTTTTAAATGTATCTATATATCTACTAGTTGGATATCGCTAATACATCTTTATTATATACATAGCAATGAAATATATAGATCTACTAGTTGGATATCGCTAATACATCTTTATTATATACATAGCAATGAAATATATATAGATCTACTAGTTGGATATCGCTAATACATCTTTATTATATACATAGCAATGAAATATATAGATCTACTAGTTGGATATCGCTAATACATCTTTATTATATACATAGCAATGAAGTATATTGATCTACTAGTTGGATATCGCTAATACATCTTTATTATATACATAGCAATGAAATGTATAGATCTACTAGTTGGATATCGCTAATACATCTTTATTATATACATAGAAATGAAGTATATTGATCTACGAAAACCATAAAAGTCATATTCGGTGAAAAGTCATAATTTCCCTGTATTTTAGCTACAGTGAAAATATAGAAATCATATTTACTGTTTTGTAAACGTGATTAAATTATCTCCCTTTGTCTCGTTTCTTCGTATTTAAATTTGATGATTACCAATGCATCTGATCGTATTTGAAAAATAAAAAAATGAAATGTAAGCAACTGTACCTATAGAAAAGGGATATGAAGTGCAATTACGATAAAATATCTAAAACGAATTGAATACGAAGCTAAATAATTATGATACAATGTAGTGTCATCGAGTGTAAGTGTAAGAATTTAACGGCGTTCGACTCGTTTTCTTTTTGTGGGAGTTTTTGGAGGATCGCTTTGTTAGGTATGTTTGCACCACAGTATTGTTAAATAAATTCATAAAGATAAATTTTATTCAAATTTCTTTTTAACAGTCTATGATGAAGAAAATTTTCTGGCAAAGTTCCAATAGGAACAAATATATCATGACATTATGTGTTTTCGATAGAATAAGCAAAAGATATTACCAAAAAGCGAAATATATTGTCAGAAATAAGGAAATATATATATATATATATATATATATATATATATATATATATATATATATATATATATATACTAAATAGACAATTTCATGGTGTGTTTTCCTAATACGATTTTTATGTCAACTCGTGAAGTGTGAACACCATATTTTCACTCATTGCCTCACAGTTCTTGAAAATATGGTTTTCACATATCACTCGTTGATATAAAATTCGTATTAAAAAAAACCCATGAAATAGCCTCTATATACTAGTCATATTTTAGAACTATTTACTTTGTTTTATTTGTAATACATAGTTTTAAAATATGCCACTTTAAACATAAATTAGAACGAATTTGCATATTTGGATGTTTATTATTAAATTCAGAGTTTTATGAAGATACGTTTGGTCCATATGAGAGAGAGATATTTGCGTAGACCAGTGTATTGTGTTATATTGTGTTATTATTTTTATTGTTGAATGTGTTTCTGTATTTCAGATGTTGATGAATGTTCTGCTGGAACTAACATTTGTCCTACTGAGGCAGACTGTATCAACTATCCTGGAGGTTACTCTTGTGTGTGCAAAACAGGATACAACGGGACTGGGTTTCTTTGCAAAGGTATAATACATTAATATTGTTATCCCAATTTAATGCATATTAATTAACATTTGTTAATAATTAGATGTTTCTCTGAGAGAATTTCTTCATTAGAACAGGAACACCAGAGAAATCGCCATGTACACGTTATCAAAATGATTGCCAAACACTAACATTTTATTTAAATTGCAGCACTAAGTGATACTAATGACGGATATGATGTTTATGCATAGGCATTAATTTATGTTTCTAATACACCTTTTAGAAAAAAATGTATGTCAACGAACTGTGACATATTTAAAATATTATGAATATTGTATATGTCTTCTTTATAGATATTGACGAATGCAAAACTGGAATAGACAGCTGCGGTAGTAATGCTGTTTGTACCAACAATAAAGGATCATACGACTGTAAATGTAACCAGGGCTACTCTGGAGATGGATTCAACTGTACAGGTGAGGAGCAAGGTTTCCAACCATTCATTTTACCACCATTACTAGAACTAAGTATTTCCGTTGTCTTTATTATTACTGACCTAATTAAAACGAAACTCGTCTTAGTCTCAACCTGATATCCCTGCACAACCTAGAGTTCATGAAGCGTAATGGTATGGTTGCAGTGGTATATCCTACTGATATCTACGCTATGTCAACATATGACATTCTCTTAAACACGTCTGAGCGGAATGACGTTTTGACAAAATTGTTAGAAGCTGCACAGGTGCATAGTTTTCACCTATATGACGAAAATACATGTATAACCCTCAACGTGAAACTATATTTTCAGATATCGACGAGTGTTTGATTGTCACACACCAGTGTGATGCTCACGCTGACTGTAAAAACTCAGTCGGGTCATACAGCTGTTCTTGTCAAACAGGATACACAGGAGATGGCTTTAACTGTACTCTCACGGGTGAGAATCATAGTTTTAATTAACTTACAACAGTCTGAATTATATAGACTGAAGTGACGCGGTTTTTAAATGTATCTATATATCTACTAGTTGGATATCGCTAATACATCTTTATTATATACATAGCAATGAAATATATAGATCTACTAGTTGGATATCGCTAATACATCTTTATTATATACATAGCAATGAAATATATAGATCTACTAGTTGGATATCGCTAATACATCTTTATTATATACATAGCAATGAAATATATATAGATCTACTAGTTGGATATCGCTAATACATCTTTATTATATACATAGCAATGAAATATATAGATCTACTAGTTGGATATCGCTAATACATCTTTATTATATACATAGCAATGAAGTATATTGATCTACTAGTTGGATATCGCTAATACATCTTTATTATATACATAGCAATGAAATGTATAGATCTACTAGTTGGATATCGCTAATACATCTTTATTATATACATAGCAATGAAGTATATTGATCTACGAAAACCATAAAAGTCATATTCGGTGAAAAGTCATAATTTCCCTGTATTTTAGCTACAGTGAAAATATAGAAATCATATTTACTGTTTTGTAAACGTGATTAAATTATCTCCCTTTGTCTCGTTTCTTCGTATTTAAATTTGATGATTACCAATGCATCTGATCGTATTTGAAAAATAAAAAAATGAAATGTAAGCAACTGTACCTATAGAAAAGGGATATGAAGTGCAATTACGATAAAATATCTGAAACGAATTGAATACGAAGCTAAATAATGATGATACAATGTAGTGTCATCGAGTGTAAGTGTAAGAATTTAACGGCGTTCGACTCGTTTTCTTTTTGTGGGAGTTTTTGGAGGATCGCTTTGTTAGGTATGTTTGCACCACAGTATTGTTAAATAAATTCATAAAGATAAATTTTATCTATGATGAAGAAAATTTTCTGGCAAAGTTCCAATAGGAACAAATATATCATGACATTATGTGTTTTCGATAGAATAAGCAAAAGATATTACCAAAAAGCGAAATATATTGTCAGAAATAAGGAAATATATATATATATATATATATATATATATATATATATATATATATATATATATATATATATATATATATATACTAAATAGACAATTTCATGGTGTGTTTTCCTAATACGATTTTTATGTCAACTCGTGAAGTGTGAACACCATATTTTCACTCATTGCCTCACAGTTCTTGAAAATATGGTTTTCACATATCACTCGTTGATATAAAATTCGTATTAAAAACCCATGAAATAGCCTCTATATACTAGTCATATTTTAGAACTATTTACTTTGTTTTATTTGTAATACATAGTTTTAAAATATGCCACTTTAAACATAAATTAGAACGAATTTGCATATTTGGATGTTTATTATTAAATTCAGAGTTTTATGAAGATACGTTTGGTCCATATGAGAGAGAGATATTTGCGTAGACCAGTGTATTGTGTTATATTGTGTTATTATTTTTATTGTTGAATGTGTTTCTGTATTTCAGATGTTGATGAATGTTCTGCTGGAACTAACATTTGTCCTACTGAGGCAGACTGTATCAACTATCCTGGAGCTTACACTTGTGTATGCAAAACAGGATACACCGGGACTGGGTTTCTTTGTCAAGGTATAATACATTAATAGTATTTGCATCGGACGCGTGGGGGTGGGGCGGCTCTGGTGCTGGAGGTACCAGAGTATTATCCATGTTTCATGTTACTGAAAACACATATACATATATGTTCAGCTATTAAACATTGGCAAACTTGCCATTGTGTTAAACAAGGGTCTGTGACATTGAAACAGTGAAATACCCATACATTTCTCCATAGGCATTACTTCTCTGAACACTTTATGATATATTATTCATTTCTTGAAATGTTATTGTCTTCTTTATAGATGTTGATGAATGCAATATTGGAAAACACAACTGTAGTAGTAATGCTGTTTGTACCAACACTAAAGGATCTTACGACTGTGATTGTATTTCGGGATACACTGGTGATGGATTCAACTGTACAGGTGAGAAGCAACGATTACCTCAATTTTATTGGTCATATTTCTAAAAGTGCAATTAGATAAATTTATTTGCCTAGAGATATTCACTATTAAAAGTTGTGGCATGCTCTTATATTCGACATTGCCACACATACGTGGTCATCTAAATATATTAAATATTTAAATATGAGTCTGATTATACAAACATATATTCAGTAGTTATAAAATTCTACTTTTCCTCTAAAGCTATAATATTTTCTGATTTGGATGAATGCTTGCTGAACATTAGTGTCCAAGCTGACTAGGAATAATGATATTACATTTCATTTTGATCAATAACAAATGTACAAATTTAACAGATATTGATGTGACCAAATACAATAGACGCAAACCGTGTATGTGTCGAATCCTGCTATGTCGAACTTGCGATTACACAGGTAAAACACCCGCCTACATCGAATCACGCTTGTTGATTTAAGTCTGCCTGATCGTGATACCCAGCGCTGAATATAATATATTTTGTAGTGGACGTGTGCAACGTAAATGGAACACCTACTATATAAAAAAAAAACATTCCATTAAAATGCATTGTATACAATTAGTATGCCAGTCTATTCGAGAAGTAACAAGGAGTCCATATGATAAAATAACCTTACCAATAGCCCCACATGATTATGCACACTGTATTTTGGGGGTAAAGCAGTGTCTTGATTTGTTATTTATAGATGACAATGACTGTACAGTAGCAACGCCCAATTGCACTAACAATGGATCTAACGGGTGCACGTGTCAATCCGGATACACCTGTATAGGTATGGGATTACAATTTCTTTGTTTGTGTTTTGCAGAGCTGGTTAGTTTACATATATAAAACAAAATCTCCATTTGATAAATGATAATAATTGTGGAACCACCATTACCTACAACATACCTGGACTGAACTAACATTTTTGGATATCAATATTTGTTTATTATCCTAAAATTATATACTTATACATATACGTGTATGTATATATATATAGTAGAATCTCATTGGCTCGAACACTGTCGGTGCATCAAAGTCTGTTCGACCCATCGGGTAGTTCGAACCATGCATTTGGCCGTTGTCGGGTGCTTCTGTAATACAAAAACCAATCGGAACACCTCGCATATTTCCGTCACATGTCGGATGAGATACATATTTATAACTATTATTTATCACCGTTAAATAACAAATAACAAACACACTGGTAGTTTGTATTTATAAATATTTATTAATTTAAAAAATCGTTCTTTATTATGTTGTTGTAGAATCTTTTGCGACATATTGACAACGTTGAGAAAAAATGAAAGTGCATAAGCACAGGCGGAGGCCCTTTAGCCTACCTGTTATTGTTGCAGTCACTACATTACATTGATCTCTCGTGTATTTCAAGTTAAAAGCAAAATATGCCGACGCTCATGCGTAGAGTAGCGATTAAAATGATTAAAGTAAACCGGCGAGGCCTGCCTAGGCTCACTAATTGATTGGTGTTACATGCAAGGTTCATTCAGCTAACGATTATCGTAGTACAATTGTCTGTACTAGAAAGATAATTACCGATAGATGCTAAATAAACAACATAATAAGCCGGCATATGATCTAGGCTTTATTCGTTCCACTTCCGAATTTATAATAACTTACTTTGTGACTGACGTGAAAGGATCGATGAAAAATTTGTACATAAATAAAAAATATTATTTCTTCGGACAGACTTAGTCGTTCGAGCTAAATATGTTTAATTTTACAGTTCGGACCAATAAACTGGTTCGAGAGAAAGCTTCTGTTCGACCCAAGGGGTATTCGACCAATCAGCACCAAAATAAAGGGGTTTAATAGAAAAAAAACCCCGGGACATTGTTCTTGGTTCGAGAATACCGGTAGGTTCGACCGTTGGGCGTTAGAGCCAATGAGATTCTACTGTATATGTATATATGTATGTATGTATGTATGTATGTATATATGTATGTATGTATGTGTATGTTTGTGTGCGTGTGCGTGTATGCATTACTATTATAATTAGGTAATTGTCGTCATTTGTATTAACCGGCCGCGGTGGCGTCGTGGTTAGGCCATCGGTCAACAGGCTGGTAGGTACTGGGTTCGGATCCCAGTCGAGGCATGGGATTTTTAATCCAGATACCGACTCCAAACCCTGAGTGCTCCGCAAGGCTCAATGGGTAGGTGTAAATCACTTGCACCGACCTGTGATCCATAACTGGTTTAACAAAGGCCATGGTTTGTGCTATCCTGCCATGTGGGAAGCGGAAATAAAAGATCCCTTTGCTGCTAATCGGAAAGAGTAACCCATGTAGTGGCGACAGCGGGTTTCCTCTCAAAATCTGTGTGGTCCTTAACCATATGTCTGACGCCATATAACCGTAAATAAAATGTGTTGAGTGCGTCGATAAATAAAACATTTCATTTTTTTCATTTGTATTATATTGTATGTATATTGTGAGGCTAGTAAGCTGGAAAACATGTGCCCCAAAATAGTGTTATTTATGCAATAAAAATATATTTCAATCAATCCGTTTCTCTATCTATTTATCTACATATCTACATATCTATCTATCTATCTATCTCTCTGTCTGTTTGTCTGCCTGTCTGTCTGTCTGACTGTCTATATATCTATCGCTATCTCTATCTCTATTGCTATCTGTACATATACTTAGACATAGACATAGACATAGACATAGACATAGACATGTACATGTATATCTGTGCGTGTGGGGTGTATGTCTTTATGTTATGTTATGTTTATGTTATGTTACGTTTCAACAGATTTCGACGAATGCTCTTCTGGTAATCATATCTGCTCAAAGAATGCGGACTGTATCAACCTGTTCGGAACATACACGTGCAGATGTCGACGTGGATTTAATGGCACTGGCTTTCTTTGTGAAGGTTTGATTTAAAAATACGTACCCTTTTGAGTTAGCTATTCTGATAATTATAGTTGTTCCATCTTGTTATTGTCCAACATGGTTTATTAATTATGTCTAATTGTCGTTTTGTACTTTTAAAGAGTTTCAAAATTGAATACTAATCAAATATATTTCTTATTTGCCTTCTGAAATGTAGAAAATATACCTGACCTATTTCACTTATGACTTACGACTTATTTCATTCACTACTTTTAAAACTTTTTCCATTGCAAAATCCAATAATTTGTACAACTCGTTAACACGAGAAGTTAAATCCCACCTTCATTTTGACAAATAAAAAAGTAAAAATGAGCTAATATGTTAACAGATATGTATCTATGTATCATATACTGTTTGTCAAAGAGTCTGGAGAAAATCGGTGTTTACGCCGTGTGGCTGGTAACACATTATAATTTTTATAGGTTTTGTAAACTATTCAAATATTATATTTCATATCGATCAAATACTAGTTATTTATCACAAGAAAATATAAAACTTGTCAAATACGACAATTACAACTTTGAGAATGCATATTTAATTTAGTGCATTTCAACAATAGTTGTGAATTTAGTACCAGGTTAAATCATATGATTTGTGTTAATATAAACTAAAGCTGATTTTGTGTACAAGAAATGTATAAACATTATCAAATGTAACAGCGCTCTGGGTCCACAGAAAATTATCTATTAAACTTCAAATATAGCAGAAACCCAGTTATTTTGGAACAAAATATCAATTAAAATACAATTCCCCAGAGCTAGCCCTGAGTAAGTATGTGACTGATTTGAAGTTTATGAAAATGTATAGGGAAATCATTTGTTTTCACATCTGATTTCATATTTCGAGTTAATCATGGCAATACATCATACTTTTATAGACATTTTCCAGACAAAGACATGGATATTTTATATCCGTGTAGATAAACGGTAAACAGATACATGCAACTTTGAAATTAAAGGTAGACATTTAATTATGATGATCAACACTTGATTTATATCTAGATGTGGACGAATGTGATTCAGGATTGCACAGTTGTGACGCTAATAGTAGTTGCTCCAACACCATCAGTTCCTACGAGTGTCGGTGTGCGTTGGGATTCTCCGGAGATGGTTTCATATGTACAGGTATGTAATAACTTATAGTTTTATGCATACGGCTGTATGCGGAGACGGTCCACACACACACGCTCGCGCATATACACGCACGCACACATATAAGCACACACACACCACCCCCAACCAGATCGTACGTTTGCAAATGATATTTGATGATTGGGAAACATGATGAGTATGGCTTCTCTATCGACTATAGTTTTTTGTATTAACGTGAAACAAAATGTGATCTGCCTGTTTGCTAAAGGGTGTATACTACCAAATCAAATCCCATAGACGACAGTAGTAACATATGTGGCTAAAACTCCTACCTGCAACGTATCAATCGACATAAACGCCGCGGATATAAATACTACCACTCCTCACACTTAAAGTGAATCGGAAAACATTGGGGGTCAAGCTGTTCATTTCTGAGATAATGGGTAGTGTATATAACTACCCTAGTTCCGCAAAAAATTCGAGTACTTTTATCACAGGTACCCCATACATGTTTCAAGCACAAGTTTACTTGACACAGTGGTACTACATGAGATAAAAGTGCTTTTTTTTTTTTGCCCAGATGAAACCTTTTTTTTTTTGCCATCAAAACCATTGGCAGCCACCAATATTCCTGACTATATTTTAGTTATAGCCTACTGTAGTTGGATGTTTTAATAGTTGTGATATCTGGAATTATTATGCAGCTTTGACACATTTATTTTTGATTAATTACTGAAAAATACTATTTTTAAATGGCATACTTACCCGAACATCTATTTTCTTGCATTATGTTCTAATCCAGGAAATACAATATGTATATTGGATGTATTCCTACAATCTGTAATCCAGCATTTTATTTGGCTAGTAACATTGGGTAATACAGCTTTAACAATAAAATAAATTATTAACTTAATCCAAGGCAGATAATCAAATCTGAAAAAAAAAATGGTTCTGAATCTAGTAAAAACGACAAATGCTCTTCATGAGAGTAAACTAATTGATTATTTTTTAAAAATGATCTGGAGATCTAAATATATGTTTAACAAGTTTATTGTTATGTATAACTAAGAACAGAAGGCAAAACAGTAAAAAAAATGTAATTATGTTTTTGGTAAAAATGTGCTTAAAATTTACTTAAAATTTTGCATAAAAATAGAAATTTGTCTAAAATATAACTTAGTACCCTATAAATATGTCACAATGACAATAAAAATTAAGTTCTTTACAAATTTAAGTTTTCAGAATTTCATACCTAAAAACAATTAACTATGTTAATGGCAACTAAAGACATTAACCCATTATTGGCACATGCTATTTTTAATAGGGAAATAAATTGCTATTAAAATCTTAGTTCAGGTTGTCTATATATAATACCATATTTAAGAGCTGTTGTATATGGCAAGTCAAATACCATGTAAAAAGAAATTATTGAAATTTTTACAGTATGAATTATAAGCCAAAACCAACTTTTCCTCAGTGCTAACTTTGATTCAAACTCCATTCAGAGCCATGTACAGTGATTATTTTCAAGGTCAAGGTCATTGTTAACTTGCATGGTCGAGTCATGGCTAATTAATCAACCAGTATAGTTTAATTAAATAAAATGACAAAATCATAATATTTTTTATTATGCACTGAATATGTGCTATAGGGTGTTTACTACCACATCAAATCCCACCCCTCACCCTTAAAGTGAATCAGAAAACATTGGGGGTCAAGCTACTTATTTCTGAGATAATGGGTAGCGTCTATGTCTACCCTAGTTCCGCAAAAAATTAGAGTACGTTTTTTACAGGTATCCCATACATGTTTCAAGCACAAGTCTACTTGACACAGTGGTACTGGATGAAATAAAATTGCATTTTTTTTTTACCCAAATGAAACGTTTTTTTTTTACAACCAACACACTCACATTTATCACAATCACAGGACTTGTGGTGTTCACTTCTCTAGTTTTGACCCAGCCGGAAGTTATTTGGTCTAGTACTACCTAATACGTTAAGTCGACAGAAAAAAATACATAGCGTCGTTTACTAATTTAAAACAAATAATTTGGGGGAAAAAATCTGTCACTATTTTAATGATAACGTGTTCATTTAGAGATGACAATTTTAATGTATATTTGTTATTTTCAGATTTTAATGAATGCACATCTGGTAAACACACCTGTGATATTAATGCAGATTGCACCAACACTGATGGATCATATGTTTGTCAGTGTAGACCAGGATACACTGGCAGTGGATTCAATTGTACAGGTAAAACAGTCCGGTGCAATGGACTAATTATATTACATTAGGCCCAACCCTTTAATATGGTGCATCATAACCTATTTTAAACCTATAGTATGTGACGTAATATTTAAAGCTTATCTTTGGTCAACACTTTTAGAACATACTCACATTTCGGCATGGTGTAAAAATTGTTTCCAAAGAGAAAGCTGTTTCAGCTATGTTGCGAAGCGTTTTCGTATTTTATAATTGTGTTACAATCTGATTCAAGATTACTCAGACTAACATGTATAAAGAAGAAGAACAACAACAGCAACGGCAACATTAGATTCTGAACTCCAAGCGACATGCAGATTTTATGATATAACAGCTTACACCAATATATTTAGATTACGATGTATCTGTCGTTCCTCAATGCTAGATTCCTAGCTTCAGGTGCGATGGGTCCTAGGATCAACTCCAATCGGTGTGCGTGATGCGTGTTTACAAAAGTCTACCCAACTCCCACATTTCACTGTTCTACAAACAACTGGGTTGACCATTCTGTCTTTGGAAAAGCAAATGCTACATTATATCTCTTTTCTGCTATGCATTTGGGGTAGAGCTTAAACTCACTCTCGACCAAGTCGAAATAATCTTATAACAGACACCAAATAGCCATTATTTACAATGTGCTGAGGTGTAGTTAAACAAATATGTTTTTATAATGTTGTTTTTAGATGTCGACGAATGCTCTGCTGGTGTTTCCAATTGTTCACAAGATGCGGACTGTTTCAACACCCCGTCATCACACGCCTGTCGGTGCCGATTGGGGTACACTGGCGATGGATTTCTTTGTGCAGGTATGATGTATTAAAAAGGCACTTTGTTCTTTTACAATAACTGATGCTAAAACATGTATAGTATATATATTGCGTTAAAGTGTCGTGCGTTTGGATTACCTTCTCACAAACTACGAGTCCTACGTGAATGACACTTGGTTTATAGTTGGACATATGGATGTTCATCACAATGCTTGTGACAAAAAAATTTAATTTAATTTAATTGATTTTTTAAAAACACATTACGATGAACATGTTATCATGCAACTATCAGTGGCACGGAATACGTTTATTCCTCGGAATTCATATCTTTAAAAAGATTTCATGATATTTTATCTTATTATCATTTATTTATTTATTTATTTATTATATTTTATAGATATTAATGAGTGTATCCTGGGAACTCACACCTGTAATACTAATGCTGACTGTAACAACACTGTTGGATCCTACACGTGTCAGTGTAGATCTGGATACACCGGCGATGGATTCAACTGTACAGGTAAGAAATGCTATCACAGGTAAACATAGTGTTTCTATGCTTGATATTTTAATTATAAGATGCATGTGTATGATAGTACGAGAACTTCTATATTTCAATAATATAAATAAAATAGCAGGACCGTATAGTGCACAGTAAATGGTGAAATTACCTTGCAGTCCGAAACATACCTAACATGGAACTAGTTTAGTTTATCATGCCTTTCTGTTGAGGTAGCGACTACCCTTTAGTACTGTCGATGCTTCCTGATGTATTTCTTCCTTCCCCACCCAGGCCTCTATTAGTTTATGCTAGATACAGACCTGAATAGTAATTGTGTATTATACTTGACGTGTTTTCCATATCACAATTCTGAATACGTGTGTACTAGTTATTTTATTTTTTTGATCTTACCTTTGTTCGACACACAGTAGCCGATGTATTCTTTGTGTCAGGGCGTCATTAAATATTCAACCAATTTTATTGCATTTTTTTTTTTGTTGTTCCTAATATTTGATTTGTACTAGTGTTTGCTATTATATTTGATCAGATGGCGACGAATGTACTGCTGGTAATGACACTTGTTCTATTGAGGCGGACTGTATCAACGTACCAGGATCATACAACTGTACATGTAAATCTGGATATAATGGAACCGGGTTCGTTTGTCAAGGTATAGCTCTAGTGTTAGTCAACAGTTGCACATTTACTCTGCCAGTTTCTACATGCTTCTTTCCATTTTGTAATTAGCATCCCAGTAATTTTATCATTTGTTAAATCTAATTTCTTTGCTATAAATGGGTCGATCTTGAGTTATCTAGGTGTAACTACATGTATACTAGTGAACTGTAATACATTATTGCATAAAAGTGTCTATATAGATGATGATCACGATTTCTTTTCATAGATGTTAATGAGTGCACACTGGGAACACACACCTGTGATACTGATGCTGACTGTAACAACACTGCTGGATCCTACACGTGTGAATGTAGATCTGGATACACCGGCGATGGTTTCAACTGTACAGGTACGAATGATCGTTGATATTTTATTGTAGAAACATATTGATTGTACATAAAACCGAGACGGTTTTGAGACTGACAAGCAGTTCAATTTATTACAATTTGTTAACAGTATTAGTTTACATACAATTTTCCTAACTATTTTTAGTATGCGACAAGTGTCTTACATATATACGTCACACTATATGATAATATATTTCATAAATGTTATATGTCAAATTGTTACGTCATTTGGTAACCTCGTCACAACTTTGTCTGATGGGTAGATGGGATCGTTGAATACATGTTTTGGTTTCTTTTGTGGATATTGTTATTAGTGTGCGGGTTTTTAAATTGTTTTTGTAGCCAGTGCACCACGACTGGCATATCAAAGGCCGTGGTATGTGCTATCCCGTCTGTGGGATGGTGCATATAAAAACACCTTGCTACTAATGGAAACAAAGTTTAACTTAAATATTTTGTTGTTGTTATATATGTTGTTGTTTTATTTGTAGATTTGATTTGTACTAGAGTTTGCTATTATATTTGATCAGATGTCGACGAATGTACTGCTGATAATGACACTTGTTCTACTGAGGCGGACTGTATCAATGTACCAGGATCATACAACTGTACATGTAAAACGGGATATAATGGAACCGGGTTCCTTTGTCAAGGTATAGCTCTAGGTCCACATTTGGTTTTGTGTTTTTGTCACTTGGTAATTAGCATACAACTTCATCTAAATGAAAAAGCCGTATTTTTGCACAAGACACAGTCGAAAGGATGTTTTAGGCAAAGTTGTGATTGCTTCTACCATCGACTATAGTTAAATGTTCACTAAAAGGACGAAAAGGTGTGTGCAAGGTCAAAATATTATATTACATCAGGCATAGTTTTAGTGAGTAATAAAAGTTATATGAATTTGTTAAACCTAATTAATTTACTATGACTTACGTTAACTCAATATTATAACTATACTAGTGAATTATTATCATAACCTGCCTTGTTTGTGTCGTGATTAGCCATCGGACATAAGGCTGGTAGGTACAAGGTTCGTATATTGGTTTGGGTTCTCAACAAGAGACCTTTTTAATGGTTCGGTTAGTAGGTGTAACTGTAAAGGTCACGGCTCATAAAACTATTACTCTATGTTCAATTTACTTGTCACCTCGTAATCATTTTAATTGTAATCCTGGGGACTTTCAATGTCTTATTGACCAGCTCCATACACCATTTATTATTATAGGGGATTTTAATGGTCACCACACTTTGTGGGGATTTGCGGATGTCAATATTAGAGGTAAACAATTACAAGACTTAATTCTCGAAAATGATTTACTTTTATTTAATGATAAAAGTCGTACATATTTTCACTCTGCAAGTGGTTCTTTTACTTCTATACACTTAAACCTTTGTAGTCCTTCACTTTTTCTTGATTTATGCTGGAACGTTGGTTCAGACCTTTGTGGTAGTGACCACTTTCCCATTATTTTGGAGAATGATGGACCTCCATCGCTTGAAAGGGTTCAAAGGTGGAAGTTGGCGAAGACAAATTGAGGTCAGTTTCAGCATCTGGGGTGTCGTTAACAAACATTAATTCATTCATTCTGTGCAGCACTCGACTGCAACAATTTGCCATTACTGATGCTGATGATCCCATGTCGTTGTTCACTTCCATCTTGAAGGACATTGCAGATGAAACTATTCCTAAGACTTCGGCAGTGCCAAAGCTTTTCAATAAACCATTGTTTAATGATACGTACAAGGATGCATTCAAAGAGCAAAACAGGTTACTTGAGAGGTTCAAACGTGACCCTATTGGGGATAACCTGGATGCATTTCGTATTGCTAGGGCGAAGGCTCGTAGAGAGATTAGACAGAGTAAGAAGTCATCTTGGAGAACTTTTGTCTCCAAGTTGAATTCACACACATCAGTAAAATCTGTCTGGAATAGGATCCGTAAAATCAAAGGTAAAGAATCCAGTAATACAGTTCATCATTTGTCTGTCAATGATACGGATGTTACGTCTTATCGTGACATTGCCAATGCATTGGCAGACAACTTTTCTCATAATTTATCTTCTGCTTTCAGTACAGATGTTTTTACATCTGTCAGAACTAAAGCTGAAAAGCAGTACATTAATTTTTCATCCGAAAATGCTGAAGTATACAAAAGGCATTTGTGTATGGAGGAATTGCAGGATGCTCTTCGTAGAGCCCATGATACTTCAGTAGGACTGGATGGAATTCATTATCACTAGTTATTGCCCTATCGCTTTGTCAAGTTGCATTTGTAAAACCATGGAACGAATGATTTATCGTAGACTTGTCTGGTATCTTGAATCTCTCAAATTGTTTACTAATGTGCAATGTAGATTCAGATCTAGACATAGCACGGTTGATCATCTTGTTAGATTTGAAACGTTTTGTAGGGAAGCTTTCATCCATAATCAGCACTTGGTTTCAGTGGGGGGTTTTATTTGCAGACAGCTTACGACACTACGTGGAAGTATGGGGTTTTAAACGACCTCCATGGCATGGGCCTAAGAGGTCGACTTCCTGTTTTTATTTCTCAATTTTTAAAAGATAGATCTTTTAAAGTCCGGGTAGGGTCAACTTTGTCTGACATTCACCCACAGGAGATGGGTGTGCCTCAAGGTAGTATCCTGTCTGTAACTCTATTTTCTGTGAAAATTAACAGCATCACCCAGTGTTTAACTCCTGGTGTGGATTGCTCGATATATGTCGATGATTTTCAGATTTGCTATAGATCGTCCAATATGAGTATTAACGGACATAAGTTGCAGCTTTGTTTGAATAAACTTCATCAATGGGCAACTGAAAATGGTTTTAGATTCACAAAGGCAAAAAACGGTTTGTATCCATATCTGCCAGAAAGGAGGTCTCTACTTAGATCCATAGTTGTTTTTGGACAAAAATCCAATTCCAGTTGTGGAAGAGACTACATTTCTGGGAGTTATATTTGACAGGAAGCTATCTTTTGTGCCCCATCTTAAGTATATTAAAAAGAAGGGCTTGAAAGCTATCAATATTTTAAAAGTTATTGGTAATACGGAATGGGGAGCAGACCGAAAGGTTATGCTCCGTCTGTATAGATCTCTTGTGAGATCTAAACTTGATTATGGATGCATTGTGTATGGGTCGGCAAGCAAGTCTTACTTGCAGATGTTAGATCCTATACACAATCAGGGACTTAGGCTTTGTCTTGGTGCATTTAGGAAATCTCCTGTGGAGCTTGTACGTTGATGCACACAAACCTTGTTTGGGTGCTAGACGTGTAACGCGTTCTCTGCAGAATGCCACCAAGATTAAATCTTTACCAAAACATTCAACACATGATGTGGTGTTTGACAACAAATATATAAAGTTGTTTTTTGCAAGGCCGAAGTCGTACATTTGGTCTTCGCATTCAGCGTGTTTTATTGCTTTACAACATTGATTTATCAGTCACTTCGGAAACTCCTTCATATTTTGTTTTACCACCTTGGTGTATTACACCACCTAAAATTGTAATTGATCTGGTGCAACTGAAGAAAGATCAACCCTGAGTGAGTGATCCGCAAGGCTCAATGGGTAGGTATAAACCACTTGCACCGACCAGTGATCCATAACTGGTTCAACAAAGGCCATGGTGTGTGCTATCCTGCCTGTGGGAAGCGCAAATAAAAGATCCCTTGCTGCTAATCGGAAGAGTAGCCCATGTAGTGGCGACAGCGGGTTTCCTCTCAAAAATCTGAGTGGTCCTTAACCATATGCCTGACGCCATATAACCGTAAAATAATGTGTTGAGTGCGTCGTTAAATAAAACATTTCTTTCTTTCTGAAGAAAGATCGTACAGATGCTGTTGTTTATAAACAGTTTTTCATGAAAATTCAAGACAAGTAGCGTGATTACATTCCTGTTCATACAAATGGGAATTCTGTGGTTTGTGCTACAGTTTTTCCGTAAGACTCCATCCTTTCCATGAGACTGCCTGACTCTGCATCGGTCTTTAGTGCAGAAGTTTGAGCAGTCATTAAAGCCTTTGAAGAAATCAAAGATGCGATTGCATCCAAATTTATTCTTTTTACCGACTCACTTTCGTATCTCCTAGCTTTACGCAATATGAAGCTGGATCATCCATTAATTGGGATGGTGTGTCTTTTTATCTATTGCTAATAAAGTTATTGTATGTTGTTGGGTGCCCAGCCATGTTGGCATCAGCGTTAATGAAAAGTTGCTTTGGATTTGCCTCATGCTAGGGTTGGTGTGCCTTGTACTTATTTTAAACATAATATCAATGAATTTATCTTTTCGACGTGGCAACATGATTGGGACGGAGCGGTTGCGAACAAGCTTCATGCTATCAAGCCAGTCTTGGGATAGTGGCAGTCCTCCTATAGACAGTGCAGGAAGGATGAAATAGTCTTGTGTCGTGCTCGCATCGGTCATACATATTTGACCCATTCATTTATCTTAAAGAAAGATCCTCCACCTCAGTGTGAGCATTGTCAGTGTACTCTAACGGTGCGCCACATTTTGGTGGAGTGTAAGTATTTGAAAGAAACTCGGAAAGATATATTTGGTCAGAGAAATGTGATGGAATCTTTTCGATTCCATCCATAACATTTATTGCAGTCTTTACGTGTTACTGACTTTTATTCTAAAATTTAATTTTATCTGCCTGTGATATTTGCAATTTTGCATAGTTATTTACACTGTGTTTTAATTTAACTGTTGAATTTTTATATTGATGTTGATCATCACATTGTCTTTGCAATTACCATAGTTTGACACCCAATAGCCGATGTATTTTTCGTGCTGGGGTGTCTTAAACATTCATTCATTCATTCATTCATTTATTCTACTAACCCCTGTCCTGGACAAACAACTCAGATAGTATCATTGAATTGCATTTGAATATAACCTTGAATATACATTTAAATAAAATAAAATTATTACCATCACTATGATGTGGAAAGTTTGACAATAGTTTCTGATTAATTAATCAATGTGGTTTAATTGTTTCGTTGAAAAAATTGAAATACTCATTTCTACAGTATGGCATGTCTTAATCTGACATTTGGATACACCTTTCTCTATTATAATTGTCTACGTGTCACACAATGCAAATTTAGTAATTATATAAAATACACGATAAAGACGATAACGTTTGAAACTCATGTGTTGTTGCCTCTGATTTAAACATGATTAATTTGATCATAATGATTACACACTTCCGATATGTTGTAATCAGGATTACAAAATATACATCGTTTTACTTGTACATTGTGTACTACATTACTTCATTAACGCGTCTATACAGACATTGAATTATGATTATAATTTTTTTGTTTTTGATAGATGTTAATGAGTGTACATCTGGATCAGACACCTGTGATACTAATGCTGACTGTAACAACACTGTCGGATCCTACATGTGTTATTGCAAGTCTGGATACACCGGCGATGGATTCAACTGTACAGGTACGAAGAATTATTTATTTGTAATGTACATGTTTACTCATTTGGACATATAAACTAGAAGGGCTTAAAGGGACATTCCTGAGTTTGCTTAAATTTTTAGGATGTTATTGACTAACCGAGACTTTTTAACGATTGTAATTATATATCAAATATATTTTTTTGCATAAAATATTAGTGGCTGTATATTAAACGTGTTTCTGATCGTTCTAATATTTGTACCAGGTTAAATTTCAGTTTGGGCTTCTTACAAATATTAAGACGACCAGAAACACATTGAATATACCCACACTGACATTCTAAACAAGAAAATATATTAAAACGTTTAATCAGCAAACTCAGGAATGTCCCTTTATTTGTTAACATTTTGTTTTAGGTATTAACATTAGTAATATACTATTTTCAGAACTAGTTTTGTTATACGACAAATATCTTACATAGTATATAGGCTACATACTATATGATAATATATTTCATACATTTTATATGTCACGAAGTGAATATACATCGTTATGTCATTTGGTAACTGCATCAGCAATTCGTGTGGGTGGGTATGAAACACTGATATGTACATGAGCTCGTTGAATACATGTGTTGGTTTCTTTTGTGGATTTTATTACTAGTGCGTGCTTTTTTAATTTCTCAGATTTCGATGAATGCGCTGATGATTTCCACAATTGTTCAGCAGATTCGGACTGTTTTAACGTACCTGGATCATACTATTGTAACTGCACATCAGGGTACACTGGGGATGGCTTTCTGTGTCAAGGTAGAAGTCCACTGAATTCCAACAGGGCTTTCATTTCGCTGCTTGTTGCCATATGATTATTTAAATCTTAACATGCATAATTTTACGAAATCATTTGCAAACATTTAACTAATTTTCTATACTCTGACATAATTTAACCAATTTGCTATACTCGGTCATAATTTAACTAATTTGCTACACTCGGTCATAATTTGATATAATATAAGCTCTGTTTATTCGAATATGCTTACCGGCCTCGGTGGCGTCGTGGTAGGCCATCGTCTACAGGCTGGTATGTACTGGGTTCGGATCCCAGTCGAGGTATGGGATTTTAATGTAATACCGACTCTGTTAAAACCCTGAGTGTAAACCACTTGCACCGACCTGATCCATAACTGGTTCATCCCACTTATTAATAATCCCTTGCTGCATCAAAAGAATTATTATCTCAAAAACTGTGTGGTCCTTAACCATATGTCTGACGCCATATAATATCAAAACGTTAAATAAAACATTTGCTTTATTTCGAATACCTTATTAATAACCTAATTTTACGACTTTTGTTTCATATAACTAATTTGCTGTAACATAACCTAATTTGAGTTTCATTTTTTTATAACTTATGTTTATCTTGCATCAGTGTGATGCGGCTTAATGTATATTTTGAGTTATGTTTTTATGTACTGAAGTATCTATGTTTCAAAGAAATATAAATTAATGTTAGTCATTATAAAAGTATACGTGATGTCACTAATTGCATTGATATTGTGCCGTCAGCATTAAACATTTTCTTCATTTTGATTTTAAAACTTTTGAATTGTTTCCACGAAAATCACCTTAAAATTAAACGTTGATAGTTTGATTGTCTGTGGTTATCAAGATGACAGCATAATAATGCACTTGTTTGTCGATATCAGTGAACAGTATTCTTCTTTCACATATGTAAATATAATGATCAAGCTTTTATGTCTTTACAGATATTAATGAATGCACACTGGGAACACACGTCTGTAGTAGTGAAGCCAACTGCACCAACATTGAAGGATCTTACGAGTGCAGGTGTAAATCGGGATACACTGGCGACGGTTTCAACTGTACAGGTAAGAATTAATATATATGCACATACATTGAACACTTTTGTTTGTATCTTAAACAATCAAAGAACCTAACAATAGACCACGGTAAAGCATAGATTATACCAGTACCCCCCCCCCCCCCCCCCCCCCCCCCCCCCCCCCAAGAAAAAAAACAAACAACAAACAAACAACAAACAAGCAAACAAACAAGAAAACATGCATCCACCGCCCCTAAAATACGAATATATTTAAGTAGTTCATTTGCCATGTTTTAGTTTTTATAATGTCATTTTGGCAGATTTTGATGAATGCACATCAGAGTCACACAGATGTGGTATCAATGCGGACTGCAATAACTCTGTAGGGTCTCACCAGTGTACATGTAAATCAGGTTTCACGGGCGATGGATTCACCTGTACAGGTAAGAAATGGTGTCTTATCATTCCCTTGTGT
Organism: Gigantopelta aegis; assembly: GCF_016097555.1. Lineage (NCBI taxonomy): Eukaryota > Metazoa > Mollusca > Gastropoda > Neomphalida > Peltospiridae > Gigantopelta > Gigantopelta aegis. The sequence goes on along the minus strand of NC_054702.1, from coordinate 4,989,981 downwards.
GTATAGAATACAAGGTGTAGATATACCTTGTAGATCGCTACCATCACATAAATATAGAATACTAAACGAGCTTGCCTGTCATACCATTTTTATGAAACGAGTGAACAGTTTTGGTATCTGACGAGCGAAAGCGAGTTTCATAAAAATGGTATGACAGGCCAGCTAGTTTGGTATTTTATTTATTACAAACCAACTGCAAACAAGCCACAACAACGCAGAAGTAAGCACATGTCGAGACCTACTACACGTTATTTGTTACGAACTGGGTCAGCAAGTGATCTACGTCACGCTCACGTCACGTCAATATTACACTAGTTAGATGTTGAGTGATTGTTATGACATGAGCAATATCTTACACTGGTGTGTAATAAATAGTAAATACTACATGAGTGGTCTTTAGATACCACTTATCTTACAACGATCACGATAACGTTTGTTTTGTTTAACGACACCATTAGAGCACATTGATTAATTAATCATCGTCTATTGGAAGTCAAACATTTGGTAATTCTGACACTAGTCAACACAGGAAAGCCCATTCTGATCCTGCAACGCAAGCACCTCCAGCGTACACTCGGCCAACTGAGCTAAATTCCTCTGCATCTTAAAACGAGTTGTTTTAAAACGTATCTAACATGCGAAATTCAGCTGGATATGTTTTTAATAAATGGTATCTAACGAACACAAATGTAACATTCTGGTGACATATCCAGGTTTAAGATACATTAAAATGTATTTTCATATTAAAATCTATTTACGGCTCTTGTGCTTGCAGTTAATCAAATATAAAATATGCATCACAGAGTAAACATTTTGATTGTTATTTGTGTCATTAGATGACATGGCTTTTGCGACAGGTACACCACCTAGGAGGAGCAAATTGTATGTGTTTTAATCGATATCACTCACGTGTTTTATGATATATATTATCATAATTAATATATCATGTTTTTCCCCCACGGGTGTGTAATGAGGTTTTTAACCCCATATAGAGGCTTTTTGTTTTCCTTTATCTTATGTGTGTGATAACACGTAACTATAGTCGATGATATAAGAGTAGAAACACCTCAAATAGATCGATATTACGACCCATGGCGTCCTCAAGGAATGCTTGCATCATGTTGCAATTTTGTGTAGCTCGGTCATATAAAAAACACTAGTGACAATTCTCTATTTGTAATTTCTTTATTATATATCACTAGTATGTATTATTAGAAACTACTGATATATGTATTGTTATATAATTATCACTAGTATATATGAATTATCTTTGTACAGATATCGACGAATGCTCTAGTGGTGCATACAATTGTTCAGCTGAGACAGAGTGTAAAAATGTGCCTGGATCATACATCTGCATCTATCGCAATGGGACTGGATTTCGTTGTGAAGGTATTGTAATTAGATTAATATATTGCTTGTTCTACCTTTCATGTTTGTCTAACCTTTTGACATAAACTAATATAATTATAGATAATTATAAAATAATTCAGTAATAATCATTACAACTAGTACATACTATAGTCCTGTTCAAATGTTTTGTAGTTATTAGTTATTATAAGGACACCATACAAATGATATCTGTATGTTAGTACTTTAATACGACTGATATATCAGTTTACACTCCGACCTCGGTGATGTCATAGGTAAACCTTCGGACATAAGGCTGGTAGGTACTAGGTTCGCAGCCCAGTACCAGCTTCCAGACACTACACCCTTACTACACCACCTTCTCTGTGAGTAACAACAAATAATTAGTCAGCTGTCCTGGATATAAGTTCGAAATTTAATTGAAATGAATGAATGAATGAATGAATGAATGAATCAGTTTACAGACACATATCATCAGTGACAAAACGGATTTGTTTTGTTTGCAGATGTTAATGAGTGTACAACTGGACAACACACCTGTAATACCAATGCTGACTGTAACAACACTGTCGGATCCTACACGTGTAAGTGTGTATCTGGATACACCGGCGATGGATTTAACTGTACAGGTAAGACACACTATGTCTAAGTTTGGGTTACATTCAACTACTTGTGGACCCGTTAGATTATGCCCCTTTATGTATCCATGGAATACATTTACATCTATATATATAGACATAATATAATATATAATATCGACTAATTTAGTTAATGTTCATATATCGTCGCGGTTTCTAGAGCTTCGAAGGCGACTGCTGTTACATCATTTTTTCAACAGTGTGACTTATAGGTATTGGTCACTACACAAATCATACATTTTTTTTAAAGTTTAATAATTTGGTAAATGTACTCCAATTTAAATAAAAATCATGACTTTCATTGAAAACTCAGCGAAATTGATGCATCATTTGTCAGTATAAATCACAGGAGATTTTCAATACAAAATGAAGCGCACAATTGTGACGTCATTGAATGGCGTTTGGGGTTTACTGAACACTGCAGTAGTACCACATTGATAAAAAAGACCTGTGTCTAAGTAGAACGTTACATTGAACGTTACATTGAACTTTGATCAGCAGTATACTACCTCCCTACAGAGCACACTATCTGCTTAATGGCGTCATTGCATTTCAAAGTATGCCATGATATTTGCAACACTGTTTTTCTACAATATGTGACATTAAGAAGAGAGGGACCCAAATGGATATTATAGATATCTACTTACAAGGACTGAACATACGCCTTTGTTTAACTGGATGGACATCATGCTAAATTAACTTCAGCGGCTTATGTAAACTTACTTCTGTAGAAAGACATGACTCTGAATATTTATAACGCGTTAATTGCTCTTAAGCTACTTTCGTGTTTCTCTTTGTAGATGTGGATGAATGTTCTGATGTCACTTATAATTGCCCAGCAGAAGCAAGTTGTGAAAACCAACCTGGATCCTACATTTGCAAATGTCCAACTGGATATATCTGGATTGGGTTACGTTGCCATGGTATGGTACATTAAAAATATATAATGTTAACATTACCTGTTATATTTATAAACGTTTTGCCAGAAAGAAACATAATTATTGAGATCATAGTTATAAGTTGTTTAATGGCAGCATATATACATACATACACATACATATATACATATCCATGTATATACATATTCACATATATACCTTAATACACTTGACATGTCTATGTGAAACCTGATAGCTAATTATATTATATATACGAAGAAAGTGTTTTATTTCCAGATGCTAATGAGTGTGTACGTGGAACCCACAACTGTGATAGCAATGCTGCCTGTAAAAATACTGTAGGTTCTTACGAGTGCCGTTGTGAAGCTGGATTCACTGGCGATGGGTTCACCTGTACAGGTAACTAACAAGCTGAATTGTGTCAGAGAATATGCGAGGCTTTACCTATGGGGGACTGGAGGAACCTCTCAATACAATACAAAAATCACCACAAATCCTTTGTTGTATAGAAATATAATTTTCTCTAATGTATGACGCTTTTTGTTATAGTTACTTGCTTCGAATGTGCATTTCTGTACATCCAATGTGCTATTGCTTGTCCGAATATTTTTATGTTGATACATTTCAATTAAATGCCTACTGCTTAAAGATCACAATGCAGCTCGTTTTTCGTTAATAATTGAATAATAACATACCAATCACTGATTGTGGTAATTGTCATTTGTTATTAAATGACGTAAAGGTATATGTATTTACATAAAGAAAAAAATGTTCAACATGTACTTGTAATCCTGATTTTAATGTTATATAGAACTTCAGACAGTTTATTGGGAGATTTTGTAACACCCATGTTTTACAAAAAAACATTTAAAAATACACAAGTAGTTGCTATTGAATCGTCATGGTGTGTGACAATTTGTGGAAAGGAAACGTCTTAAGCATGTTTCTAGTTTGTTATTAGGCATTGGTAGCGATAGATCGTAAACCCCATTGCACCACAGTCAAAGACAAGAGCGGACATAGTATTTTAGGAAGGGTACCAAGGACAAAAGGGCATATACAAACCAACTCTCGTAAAAGAGCACTTCATTGAAAACTGTAAACCTATTTTTTATGAGTTTGTCACAAACTATGTCTTAAGTAAATTAAACTTGGTTTAGAGTTACACCTATGAACAGTTGACCGGAAACCTTTATGGTAGGCTTGAATATTTAATTCCGCAGATTTGGTTTTGTATTTTATTAAGAGAGACAGATCCCATCCCTCTGGTTCACTCCCTTGTATCCACCATTGAACTACCTACCATTGCAATATTCCACCAATGAACAGTTTAAGACGCTGCTGAACCTTATTGTTGTAGATAATATTGGATTATTGTAAACTTGTGTTTCCTAGATGTCGACGAATGCTCTGCACCGGTTGCTGTCTGTCCACCCGAGGCCGACTGTATCAACATGCCTGGGTCCTACGACTGTAGGTGTCCAGCAGGATATGCTGAGAATGGACCTCTTTGTCAAGGTAGTACGTTTGGCCCATTGCATAAATGTATTGGTCCCGATATGCGTTATCTGTAGTAATCAGTTATAATTAATTAATCAATGTGATCCAGTGATGTCGTTAACCAAAACAAACGTTTTGTTATTTTTTAAATCAGTTATGCACATGTCTTCCACAGCAGGAAGTGAGCGTACATCAACAGAAGCAAACTAGTACTATAGTAGAGATACATTGGAGTAACGTTTCTATACATTTGTTTTTACCACGGTTCAAAAAGTGATACACGTGCATTAAGAAAACATTCGCTCACTTTTCGTTTTGATCTCAACATTGGCGATATCCATAAATGTCAGATGACAGCATTAAAATACACTATTCAAGGGATGATCTAGGGTTTTGTGAAGAAGGAGTTATCATCTATCATGCTTATAGCATGAATGAATGAATGAATGTTTAACGACACCCCAGCACGAAAAAACATCGGCTATTGGACGTCAAACTATGGTAATGCAAACAAATAAGGTGATGATCAACATCAATATAAAAATTCAAGGTTTAAATAAAAACAGTGTAAGGAACTGTGCAAAATACAAATATCACAGATAGATACTGACTTTTACTCAAAATTTCAATTTGTGCTGTATTGGCCATTCTCAAAGAGAATGTTACACCCCCACACCACGGTGAGGTAATAGCACGCGCAGGGGCTATCCTGCTTATAGAGCCACACATCTCAATGAGCGCCGTTTTTGTGTGGGTGTATCCTATTTATTACACACATGTTTTTTTTCTTTTCTGTGTTTGGCATTTGGAAAGAGTACAGCTATGCACAATACCTACATAAGTGTAGCTGTCGTGTTGTTTTTTCGTTTGTCTAGATATTAACGAGTGTTACGTGGGGTCGCACGATTGTGATACCAATGCCGACTGTACCAACACTGTAGGATCTTACGACTGCAAGTGTAAATCTGGGTTCACTGGAGACGGGTTGACTTGTACAGGTGAGTACTCTGTTTTGGTCCATTTTAGATATGATTTGAAACTAAAACCTATTTATATATAGCTGAGCAGTTTATACGAACAAAAACAAAAACAGGTAACGCCCCGAAAACTTTAATTAAAAACGTTTTAATGCTGATTTCGTGATTAAACAATACTATATATTACACATATGAAATTAATATTAATATGAAATTACGTTTTAAAAGTTTCATGTGTTTTTAGATATCGACGAATGTTTGAATGGTTCACACCAGTGCCATGCCAAGGCGGAGTGTAAAAACACAGCTGGTTCATACAGGTGTTCTTGTCAACTACATTACAAAGGAGATGGATTTAACTGCAGTTGGACAGGTGGAAAATTAAGTTTCTATTATAATATAGTTATTACCTTTCTAATATATGTTTTATAATGTTTTGTTTTGTTTTTTTATACTTGTTTGCTTTGGCTTGGTCTTGAGATTTTTATGTTTGTCTTTTTGTTTTGGGTTTCAGGTGTTTTGGCAGGGATTTGTTTTGTTAAGTTGTTTTTATTGTTATTATGTGAAACTCAATCACGCTTCATTTCTAATTACCAAAACGTTTAAATATGTACAATGGGTGATCAGAACTAAAACATGTTTAATTTTTAACTGCCTAAGGATAGAATTAGTAAATAGCACTGACGTAATTTGAAGTCCAAGTTAGAAATGAATACTCTCATTAATGTCTCATTCTGGATGTTCTAGAGCAGTATTACCTATTTTCCGTATATATTTCGAGAACCATAAACTGTTTTACATTTTGTAATCATAATGGAACACCCGTTGTTAATGAAAGCCAATATATGACTACCCTACCTGAAATAGTTTCATCATTCAGAAATACGCCCAATTTGTTGTTGGGTTTTTGTTTTTTGGTTGTTGTTTTTTTAATAAAATAAAATAAAAACAATTTGTTTAAATATTGTTAGCTATTGAATATTTATGAACTGGTTACATGATAACAGTGGATCGATTTCTTTTAAGCACATGTTATGGACAATATTTGTTTTCTATAGATATTAATGAGTGCGCATTGGGACTCGACACATGCGATGTTAATGCTGAATGTTCCAACACGAATGGGTCGTACGTGTGTCAGTGTAGGAAAGGATTCACTGGCGATGGTTTCAGCTGCTCAGGTATGGTTGGTGGTGGTTATTGCAATACAATTAATTGACAGTTATTCATTATTGTTACTCTGTATTCTTTATTAAATATATAACTTATTCCTAGCAAAATCACCGAAGCCATAATATGGTAAAATAATAAATAAAGTTTGTTTGTTTAATGACACCACTGGAGCACATTGATTAAATAATCATTGGCTATTGGATGTCAACCATTTGGTAATTCTGACTCGTACTCATCAGAGGAAACCCGCAAGAGATCTTTTATATGCACATTCCCACAAACAGGAAAGCACATACCACAGCCTGTGTTCAGTTGAGGTGCACTGGTTGGAAAGAGAGGAAATCCAATCAGCTGAATGGATCGACAGAGGTGGTTCGATCCTGCGACGCAAACATCTCGAGTGATAACTCAACCGACTGATCTAAATCCCGCCCCTAATATGGTAAAAAAAAACCCCGGTAAAGCATAAATAAAAGTATATCGTAGCTCATAATCGCATTATGATACCATACATTGCACAATTATATTACATGTATTGTGTATTGTTTGTAATACTGTGTATATCCCATTATTATTAGTAAACGTTCATTGAATTGTAATAATGTAGAAATCATCTTAATTAATTCTCATTATGTCGGACTCTATATAACATTGTTAAAATGTGTTGAATTCATCTTTAAATAAAACATATTTTTCTTTCTTTTTTAGATGTCAACGAATGTTCTACTGGTAGTTCCGCCTGTTCGCCAGACGCGGACTGTATCAACCAGCCAGGATCGTATGACTGCAGATGTCAAGATGGGTACATTGGAACTGGGTTCCTTTGTCAAGGTATGGAGCAATTTAAAGCTGCAATTTAAAGCGGCAAGCTGCAAGCTGCAAGGTTCACGTTTTAAGAATTTGTTAACTGTTGTTTCTCTCAGTGATCCGCCATTCTACGATTTCCTGAGATCTTATTAACAATCTTGGCAGGGGTCGAAATACTGTAGTCCCAAACTGTTTGTGTGGGTAAACATCACCACTATTTTGTGTCTGCTGTCCCATCGAACCGTTAATTAATTTGCGTTTATACCTGCATAATACTTTCAATAAAATATATATTTACATCTAAATATTTGTGAAATCAGGTCCATAGAAACAATATTTGAAGTATCTACCGGGTGGGGGTGGTGGTGTGGTGGGGATGTGGGAAGGGGACAAAAGCTTGATTTGTTTAGAGTAGGACAAAAAAGGAACATTTCAGGCCTTAAGTTGAGGATAGCTGTGTCCCGCCCATCTCCCGTTCCTATAGGCACAAAATTGATTCCACCACAGATGTAAAATGATTATAAACCATGACATTTAATAGACTGTTATTACAAGTTATTGCGACCAATGACCATGAATTCCTGGTACTTTTCAACAACTTCACTGGCAATGGGTCTGGTGCAAAGGTATACTTGATCTTAACCCTATGGTGCTGACCAAGTTGAACAGCGTATTTCGCATAACGTTTGTTTATAATTAAAATTACAATTAACAGAAACGAATGTTGCAGTATACCGTATACTATAATTAATATAAATAAGTTACGTTTCGTAGAACTTCATGTCTTGTTATATAAAATCATGTTTGGTCCATCGGGTTTTGATTCAGGCCGGCAGAATTTGTAGCTTGCTGGACCTACTGTCCATCTGGAATTTCATCCAATTTCAATCCCTGCTAGATCCGGCCCAAACGTACTTTGAAGTAAATAGACAATGTCAGGGTACATACATTGAATGCGACTACCAAATCATCACACGTTAACGTGCAGAGAAACAAGTTTTCAAAATGTAACCATGAAGCTGTCTTCTGCATCTTCCTCATCCATATCTGTCTGTGCGAAAGTGCATATTAATAATATTATACTGAATCGGGTTTCCTCTAGGACGGAGAGTCACAATTTACAAATGGTTTGACACCCAAAAGCCTATGATTAAAGAAAAACCTAAAGCATGTTGATTTATTAAACAAAACAAACTATATTTATATTGCCAAACTGCTTAAGGGAATGTCGTTGTCCATATAAAATATCTATAATAATTAACAATAATACAGCTTATTATTGTTCCTTTTTGACATGATGTTGATAGTTATGAATTGTATAAACATTTTACCGAACTGTGTGATTTAACAATGTCTTGTTTGTGCAACGATAGTCTGGAATGTGCCCAGAACTTCGTGATTGGACCTTAGTTGAAAGTGGTTAGGGGAAAGATTCACCGTAGACTAGAATAAATGAAAGGAGATTAATGTATTGAAGTTATGACTTTCCTGGCCTAAATCACATAATTAATGAACAGAGGAAAAACCAGCATTGTACACCAAGGGCCTTTCACTGCATGATGAACGCATACACACTCTTTTGTTTACAAGCATGGCATTTCGTCTGTACATTCAAAGCATTATCAGTATGTGTTTTCATTATAGATGTCAATGAATGTTTGTTGGGACAACACCGTTGTACGATTAATGCTGACTGCATCAACACTAAAGGCTCTTACACGTGTAGGTGTAAACCTGGATACACCGGCGACGGACTCACCTGTACAGGTATGAAGATCCACACACACCGTGAACGCTGGTTTTCTTTACAGAAGTTAATGGGCTCTATTTTGTAAACAGTTTGTTACTAGTGATTTTCAGTATCGAAAAATTAAGTAAGTATATATAGTAAGTATATTATTATTTGTCCAGCAAAGGATAAGAATGTTTGTTATACCCCAAGTAATTATATGTACAGACAGTGTCAGTGAGCCTGAAGGAGAAAGACAGACAGACAGAGAGAGAGTCAAAGAGAGACACAGACATACACAAAGAGAAGGAGGGAAGGAGGGAGGAAGAGAGAGACAAATATGGAGGGAAGGAAGGAGAAAGAGAGAGAGAGAGCGAGAAAGAGTCAAAGAGTGTGAAAAATGAGGAAGGGTTAGAGAAAGATAGAGTGGATATAAATTATTTTAAAAGTAATACTACTCACTTGAGCATTGCAACGCATTAAACAGTGAATCCTAATTAAGTTTGGTAACTAAGTAAATTGTGAAAGATTAAAGAGGGGTTTATTGTTGTTTATTTTTTTTAACAGATGTTGATGAGTGTGTATTGAGGACACACAGCTGTGATAGTAATGCTGACTGCACTAACACCATCGGCTCTTACGACTGTAAGTGTAATTCGGGATACACTGGTGATGGATTCATCTGTTTAGGTAAGAAAGATAACGGTATTACGTATAATACATGAGGACAGTTTTTTGCGGCTGTTATAAATGTTGCTGCTTTACATCACTGGACTCTAGTGTGTCATGAAGCCGTAATAGAATGAACATATCATGCTGCCGATCTAGGTCGGTAGAGTTATCTCATGACGTGTCTCAGAATGAATATATTAAAGACCTGCGTCGTATGTGCTGTCCTGTCTGTGGCAGGACAGAACACAACAGAACACAACAGAACATTATTACACCCAGGGTCATCGTTCGATAGCATTTGAGGAATACACATATACATATATACTATAACAGCATCACGATGACAGGGTTTGAAAAAACAACAATTCATAAACTGTAACTAATGCAAGTCTTAGGAGGAACACAAACTATCAGTTGATAATAGATATAAATCTACACAAGTTTCTAAGGGTGTATATATTTTTACAATTAAAAAGCTGCTTAAATTTGTTTACATTTGGTCTTGTAAAATAATATTTGTTAATATATTTACATCTATCTTCTGTAAATTTTGTACATATAAATAAGTAGACAAATTCATCAGCAGTGCAACGGCCATATAACAGACTCCTTGCTGATAATGAAAACTACACGTAGAGGGTTTCCTCATCACCAACATCATCAGCAGTGCAACGGCCATATAACAGACCCCTTGCTGATAATGAAAACTACACGTAGAGGGTTTCCTCATCACCAACATCATCAGCAGTGCAACGGCCATATAACAGACTCCTTGCTGATAATGAAAACTACACGTAGAGGGTTTCCTCATCACCAACATCATCAGCAGTGCAACGGCCATATAACAGACCCCTTGCTGATAATGAAAACTACACGTAGAGGGTTTCCTCATCACCAACATCATCAGCAGTGCAACGGCCATATAACAGACCCCTTGCTGATAATGAAAACTACACGTAGAGGGTTTCCTCATCACCAACATCATCAGCAGTGCAACGGCCATATAACAGACCCCTTGCTGATAATGAAAACTACACGTAGAGGGTTTCCTCATCACCAACATCATCAGCAGTGCAACGGCCATATAACAGACCCCTTGCTGATAATGAAAACTACACGTAGAGGGTTTCCTCATCACCAACATCATCAGCAGTGCAACGGCCATATAACAGACCCCTTGCTGATAATGAAAACTACACGTAGAGGGTTTCCTCATCACCAACATCATCAGCAGTGCAACGGCCATATAACAGACCCCTTGCTGATAATGAAAACTACACGTAGAGGGTTTCCTCATCACCAACATCATCAGCAGTGCAACGGCCATATAACAGACTCCTTGCTGATAATGAAAACTACACGTAGAGGGTTTCCTCATCACCAACATCATCAGCAGTGCAACGGCCATATAACAGACCCCTTGCTGATAATGAAAACTACACGTAGAGGGTTTCCTCATCACCAACATCATCAGCAGTGCAACGGCCATATAACAGACCCCTTGCTGATAATGAAAACTACACGTAGAGGGTTTCCTCATCACCAACATCATCAGCAGTGCAACGGCCATATAACAGACCCCTTGCTGATAATGAAAACCACACGTAGAGGGTTTCCTCATCACCAACATCATCAGCAGTGCAACGGCCATATAACAGACTCCTTGCTGATAATGAAAACCACACGTAGAGGGTTTCCTCATCACCAACATCATCAGCAGTGCAACGGCCATATAACAGACTCCTTGCCGATAATGAAAACTACACGTAGAGGGTTTCCTCATCACCAACATCATCAGCAGTGCAACGGCCATATAACAGACCCCTTGCTGATAATGAAAACTACACGTAGAGGGTTTCCTCATCACCAACATCATCAGCAGTGCAACGGCCATATAACAGACCCCTTGCTGATAATGAAAACTACACGTAGAGGGTTTCCTCATCACCAACATCATCAGCAGTGCAACGGCCATATAACAGACCCCTTGCTGATAATGAAAACCACACGTAGAGGGTTTCCTCATCACCAACATCATCAGCAGTGCAACGGCCATATAACAGACCCCTTGCTGATAATGAAAACTACACGTAGAGGGTTTCCTCATCACCAACATCATCAGCAGTGCAACGGCCATATAACAGACCCCTTGCTGATAATGAAAACCACACGTAGAGGGTTTCCTCATCACCAACATCATCAGCAGTGCAACGGCCATATAACAGACCCCTTGCTGATAATGAAAACCACACGTAGAGGGTTTCCTCATCACCAACATCATCAGCAGTGCAACGGCCATATAACAGACCCCTTGCTGATAATGAAAACCACACGTAGAGGGTTTCCTCATCACCAACATCATCAGCAGTGCAACGGCCATATAACAGACCCCTTGCTGATAATGAAAACCACACGTAGAGGGTTTCCTCATCACCAACATCATCAGCAGTGCAACGGCCATATAACAGACCCCTTGCTGATAATGAAAACCACACGTAGAGGGTTTCCTCATCACCAACATCATCAGCAGTGCAACGGCCATATAACAGACCCCTTGCTAATAATGAAAACTACACGTAGAGGGTTTCCTCATCACCAACATCATCAGCAGTGTAACGGCCATATAACAGACTCCTTGCTGATAATGAAAACCACACGTAGAGGGTTTCCTGTTAGGACTATGCATCACAATTATGAAATGTTTGACATCCAATAGCCGATTACGAATTATTCAATTTGCTCTAGTGGTGTCGCTAAAGAAAAATCAACTACTTTGTATTATTAGATAGGGATTACAGCCAGTCACCTGATTTAATGTAGTCTAAAAATACCACAAACAAGCTGGAACACTAGTATTAAACAGCCATGTGTGCAAACATACACACATGGATACAAATAGACATAGATATTGAAATACTTATACATATCTGCACGTGCTTTACAGATACTGACGAGTGCAGACTGGGATTGCACCGCTGTGATAGTAAGGCCTACTGTATCAACACCGGAGGATCTTACCATTGTCGGTGTAAATCGTGTTCATTCATCGGAGACGGATTTACCTGCACAGGTCAAATAAATATTTCATTATACACGATTACATATTTTAATAACATGCTTGTATTGAAAAAAAACATTAGTTTTCAGGTAGTCATATTTTGAATGCATGTTACTATTCGTCATTGAATATTAGTAGCATGTTGTCATATTTTGATTGCATGCTTATGTCAAACCTTAGATGCTGTCATATTTTGATTGCATGATTATATCGAACATTAGTCAAAAATAAAAAATAACATTAGTTAGAAATAAAATAGCATGCTGTCATATTTTGACTCCATGCCTATATGGAACATTAGTCAGAAATAAAAAATAACATTAGTTAGAAATACAAATAGCATGCTGTCATATATTGATTGCATGCTTATGTCAAACATTAGATGCTGTCTTATTTTGATTGCATGCTTATATGGAACATTAGTCACTCAAAAATAACATTAGCTATAAATACAATAGCATGCTGTCATATTTTGATTGCATGCTTCTGTCAAACATTAAATGCTGTCATACTTTGATTGCATGATTATATCGAAAATTAGTCCAAAATAAAAAATAACATTAGTTAGAAATACAAATAGCATGCTGTCATATTTTGATTGCATGCTTATATGGAACATTAGTGAGAAATAAAAAATAACATTAGTTAGAAATACAAATAGCATGCTGTCATATTTTGATTGCATGCTTATGTCAAACATTACAAGCTTTCATATTTTGATTGCATGATTATATCGAACATTAGTCAAAAATACAAAATAACATTAGTTAGAAATAAAATAGCATGCTGTCATATTTGATTGCATGCTTATATGGAACATTAGTCACACAAAAAATAACATTAGCTAGAAATAAAATAGCATGCTGTCATATTTGATTGCATGCTTATATGGAAAATTAGTGAGAACTAAAAAATAGCATTAGTTAGAAATACAAATAGCATGCTGTCATATTTTGATCGCATGCTCATGTCAAATATTAGATGTTGTCATATTTTGATTGCATTCTTATATCATTAGTTAGAAATAAAAAAATAACATTAGTTAAAAATAAAAATAGCATGCTGTCATATTTTGATTGCATGCATGTATCGAACGTTAGTTTGAACTAAAAACGGATGTTGTCATAATTTGATTGCAGGCTTGTACCAAACATTAATTAGAAACAAAAGTGATATTATATTTTGAGCACATGCTTGTTTCAAATATTACCTAGAAATAAAACTAGTTTGCTGTCATGATTTGATTGCAAGCTCAAATATTAGGCATAAATAAATATTTTGATAGCATGGTTGTATTGAACATTAGCTAGAGAATACAAATAGCACACTGTCATATTCCGATAGCATCGTTGTATCGAATCTGAAGGACAAAACCGTAATACATGATCAAGGTTGTATATCTGTACAGTGCAAAGTCGAATGGGTATTAATTTCAAATAAATATAGCATGTTGTCATATATTGACGGCATGCTTGTATCGAAACTTTTGCACACATACAATCTTGATAGCTGATAAGAGTTTTGTCGTTCAGATTTACTAATAAATATATCATGCTGTCATATTTTGATTGTGTGCTTGTAACAAACACTTATAAAAAGTATCATGTGTCATATTTTGATTGCATGCTTCTGTAGAACATTAAGTAGAAATTACGCTATGTTGTTATATTTACGTTTGTATCAAACATTAGTTTGAAAAACATAACATCAGTTAAACATAAAACTATCATGCTATCATATTCTGATTGCACGTTTGTATCAAACATTAATATGAAACACAAATACATTGCTGTTATAATTGATGGCAAAGATGTATCAAATATTAGAAGTAAATACTTTGATTGCATGCTTATAACGTACACTGCTTATATGTTGATTGCAGGTTGTATCGTGTTGTTTTCATATTTTGATCGCGTGTCCAGCATTACCTAGAAACACAAATAGCATGCTGTCATAATTTGATTGTAGGCCTGTATCAATCATTAGAAATCAATACATATGTGTATAGCATGACTGCATCGAACATTAGTTAGATATACATATAGTATGCGATCATAATTTGATTGTAGGCCTGTATCAATCATTAGAAATCAATACATATATGTATAGCATGACTGCATCGAACATTAGTTAGATATACATATAGCATGCGGTCATACTTTGATTGTAGGCCTGTATCAATCATTAGAAATCAATACATATGTGTACAGCATGACTGCATCGAACATTAGTTAGATATACATATAGCATGCGGTCATATTTTGATGGCACGCTTTTATCGAATATTAATTACAAATAAATATAGCATGCTGTCATAATTTGATGGCATGCTTGTATCTATCATTAGTTAGATATAAAAATTGCATGCTGTCATATTTTGACGGCATACATGTACCAAACATTAGTTACAAGAAACAGCATGCTGGCAATTAATTGCTAATTGAAAATAGTATACCGTGTGGTAAAAACGGGTTTGTTGTTGCCTTAAACGCGTTCGAACAAAGCATTTCTCTCAGTTAAGAACGAGAAGCAGAAATATTCATGTATGTCTTGTGCACAACGAAACGCAATGAAGAGAGACCTGGATGGAGAAGACCGCAACTAATACCAGGGAGAGGTAACATAGAATAGTATACCCGGAGCAATTGAACGCATTCTTAAGAGATACTTTCATGTATTATTATCATAATGCGTTAGTTAAAATACTAGTATAATGTTTTTTGTGTTGTTAGCCTTGTATGTAGTTGTTGATTTTTTGTTGTTGTTTGTCTAGTGTGTCGTGGGTGTTGTAGTATTGTTTGTTTTTGGTGTTGTTCTTGTTTTGTTTTAAAGATAATATAATGCACTACATTTATCATCGTTTTAATGAAATATGATTTCAACCAATTTTAATATTTAAAAAAGACAATCTCATAGCAGCATAACGTGATGCATTAAAGTGAATGTGCTATTTGTGTGTTTTATTTGTATGACTGCATTTAAATGTTGTTTAAAATAGTGGAATATGAACGAAAGACTAAATAAAGTAATTGTAATGTAATGCTGCTGTATGAACGTGATAGACAAGACTGCTGTTGTTGAAGGACGATTCATTACTATGATGCTGTTGTGCGGTAATGTGCCTAATGTTTATCATTTTTAACTTGCTAAGCTCTAATATTTGCAGATTAGTTAATCTTAATGAAGCAGTGTTATTGGCTATGACAGTGTCTACTGGTTTGGATACACTGATTGGAAGAATTTAGGGCCTATACCGGTATGAATCCATCTCATTCATGTATTAAAACAATATTTGTAAAACGTGGGGTTTTTTTCATTGGAAGCCACGTGAAAGATGTGTGCATATAATATAAGTACAGGTTTCACAAAATGTTGAAAATACACAACAAAATGCTTTGCCATATCGTGTCACGATCTTTCATGTTTTTAACGTCATTCATCATATATAACTTTTTGAAATATATACATCAATGACAGACAAACCATAGTACACACACCCTCCTCCTTGTATATGTAATAGGTGTAATAGTTTACCAGCAGGTTGGCCAGAAATAGCAATAACGGGACAGACCATAATTGTCAAACACTAAGGTATATTGTCACTATTTGAGCCGTCTATGGTCACTGAAATCAAACATTATTGTTTTGTTTGGATTATCCATTTCCGTACAACCGAAATGTTTCTGGTAAACCTGGTGTTTCCAATACCACAAAATGCATTTTTCATATTTTTAAAAAGTGCACGTGCGTCTGAGAAGTATTGGTTATGGAGTCGCGTTTTAGTCTATTTTTAAGGGTATTTCAACGTCACAGACTCTTGTTTCACTCTCTTGTATTTAAATTTGTTCCAAACTTAGTGTCCATTTTTACGGTTTCAAACTAGGGTCTAGGTGAAACATATGCCTTAGTGTTTAAAAACTACGGTCTGTCCCTTTAATAGGAACGGTATATACCACATCTGTGAGTGTATCTGTAATATACGCAATTTTACCAGTAGACTAACCAGCAATAGAGTTAATAGAAATGATATATACATTGTGCTAAGTACGCATATGTGTATTTTGTTGTTAAATCAGGTAGTTCATCTTGCATTAAACTGAATGGAATGGAGGCATTAAACTGAATGGAATGGACACATTACACTGAATGGAATGGACTCTATACCTGACTTCCTGCAGCATATTACTTACTGGACCCATCGCGGAACTGGCGAACATCCCTACGAAGTTTCGATTCATTTGCAGGTAAATTTAAAGTGGTACTGTCCTGGGTTTTCTAACATTGTATAATGTTTCTGACTAAAACACCCTTTTTAACAACTAAAATTACAAGTTAAATACATGGCATGTTCTTTGTTAGAACAAATGTTTTTAGTAGCTAAAAAGTAGTTTTTGCCTAATATGTATTATTTTGTACGTACGAAATTATTAGTAGGTAAAATCTAGTCTCGGCTTCTAGAAGCATTCAGTCGACCAATTTAATTCGTCTATTGCTTTATCAGAAACACCTTGTATATGCAATGATATTCTAAGAAAATGCATTCAATATGTATTTTAGTCGTTAAAATGCTCTGACGGCCAAAACTCGGGACAGTCTCTTTAATATATTAGTATACAGGTTTCTTATCGTTATCTCCAGCCTTCATCCTCTGGCTATGCCATTTACACGTTATTAACACTTGAAAACTAGCAATATAATTGTTATTCTGGCTACAAAAGAGGGTGTACTCTCCATTGTTCTTCCCTTTCTCCAAAATGCAAAAATACATTCAAGCGAATAAAGTATCCCCCCCCCCCCCCCCCCCCACACACACACATACCTCCATATTGGACTATATTGAACCAAGATTATATGCTCAGGTTATACATGCATAAACCTTCAGTGGATGTAAGCATGTATCCATATTGATTGATAACATCAGTGTGGGGTGTGTTTTGTTGGAAATCAGCTTTGTATTGGCAGTTATTAGACACCTTAGCAAATGAAGGGGCCGTTTAACACTTAAGTCACGCTGTATTAATTCATTTCAATTTACATCGAATTTAGTTCCATGTACGCTGTTCTTAGCGCATGCCTCAGCAATTCCTGCACAGGAGAGATGTTCATGGGCGTATAGGCTCCCATTTGTTTTGTTGGGTTTTTGTTTGTTTGGTGGGTGGGTTTTTTGGGGTTTTTTTGTTTGTTTGTTGTTTTTTTGGTGGGTGGGGGGGGGGGGGGGGGGGAGACTGGTTTATACCGAAATTAAACGAAAATGCCCGAATCTGGTTAAAACCATTTTTTTTTCTTCATATTAGCATTACTTCTAATCAACTATATAGGGCTACAAAGAATCACTACACATTTTTACATGAATTGCGACTCATTTTAAGGGTTGCATGATGGAAATACATAGTACAAAGTTTTTGGGTTAGCACATTTCACCCTAATATTTCTATCGTTTTTATCCCAATTTGTCAATTTATCCGAATTTGAGGATTTGCTCCAGTACCAGAAGCCAGTAGACCCCCCCCCCCCCCCCCCCTTGCAACTCCCTCCCCCCACCAACACCCCGTCCTGTATGCTTATGTGTTAATGTTTAATGGTTCGGCTTTTACAACTACACCATAGAAGTCGGTAGTTTATGTAACGCCAAATGTGGCATTTTATACGCTCTCCACATTCTCCCATGTATATTTTCCTAACACTGGGATCACGCTTCATCGCTTATTATAAGATCCATCCGAGCCCCATTATATTTTAAAGTGACATGATGTCAGCAGTATTATTGCATCTTTCTGTTTCTATTTTTGTTTTGTGTTCTTTGATAGTAAATGTTACTACAAGATAAAAGTATTTGCAAAGGAACATTATGGCTAGAACTACCTGTATCATACGCAATGCAATTAGTATTTGTTTGGTTGTTTCATTCGTTTTTTAAAAGTGATGCTACTTATGTAACGTTGTTTAACACATTGCATGCTGCCCTCACCACCCAGCGTTACGTAATTGTTGAACGTCATATATAAACAAGTGATGCCTTATATATTTTGCTATAAACAGGACCAAGGCATCTGATGTAACAGTTGTGGGGCACTGGTTGCGACAGTGTAAACCCATGTTATAACCATGATACACTAATTTTTCCTTGTTTTCGTTTTTCAGATTGGTATTAAACAGAGACACCACTATTGAGAGAATAGTGACGCGAGACGGACATTACCTATGACGTCATTACGTATGGAATACGTCAATGTTACAATATTACGTGACTTAGTTTGCCTTGCACAATGGAACTACTTCAGTGTTTCTAAACATGACGTCCTATTCCACGAATATTGCATAACGATGTTTAGATATGTCAAAGCTTGGACATATCAACGTATGGATACATATGAATCTCAAGCACATGTTTGAACAAAATGACAAAATGACTTAAATAAACCAGTGCAAGGTACACGAAAAACCTTCAAGTACATAGGCTACACAAATTCACAAATCGTGAAATAATAATATGCAATAAACACTGGAAAAAATGCTAACCATTTCAAAGAGAAAGTAGAAATCGGAGGTTTTCTTCCCGTTTCACATATTCATGTGTGCCGTTAACACAGACGGACGGTGTGGAATAAAAGTGTAAACATAATGGATAACCAAACGGCGTGATGTAGTCTTTGGAAGATGTCAGTAAGTGGTTGAATAACCAAACGGCGTGATGTAGTCTTGGAAGATGTCAATAACTGTTTGGACTGCTATGAATTAGTTCCTCAGCTGTGAACAGTGAATAATCTTAATCTGCAGACATTCAAGCGAGAAACATATTTGGTGTCACAGTCGAAGCACCTAGATCGTTTTCTCCCGCATGTTGCAGTTATAATCAGAATGTGGCAGTTAATATTGCTCAATCATCTCGCAGGGTTAAAAGCAAGAAAACAAACATGTAGTCCTCAACTGACTCAGATTCTGAATAAAAGTTAAATCATACCATTTTGCACAGATGGCTTTTTAAACAATATTATTATGCAAACGATGTTGTTTAACAGATTGATTGTTGTTTGTTCCTATCAATACATTTATGAATTTAACACAAATTGCATACATCAATTACTGATTTATTGTTATTGTTATCTTTCTACTAAAGCCTAAGCACAATATATCAGACCCGTAGGAACGATATTTGGTAGGGGAGGGCACAATCTCTAATGAGAGGGCCACTATATGTAATTTGTTTGGCACAAGCCACATTTGTAACTATGTTGATATAGAGTAGGGCAAAGAAAACTACATTTTCTTTCTCAATTGGGGGCACTGCTTGCCCCGGTTCATATTGGCCTGTATATGAAATACCAGATGTAATTAACTGAAGGTGAATCTGGAAGCGTGAGTGGAACATGTAAAAAATTTCTAAATTGTTCGATGGAGAAAAAATAGGAGCCTATATAATTTCCCATTTTATAATCTTAGTATTTTGAGTTATGAACGAACTTACTTCCGGAAGATGGGACTAGATGCTTACCTAATTGAAATACAAAACTGTTATCGCCGTGATCGCCATATATCTACACAATGTATACTTGAAGAAGGCACAGGCCTGTCTACTTGAGGACGATATTGTACAGGTGTTTTGTCCTAATAGAGATCATGTACCACACTTGAAATATAATTCTTACGGGTCTGTGAAGAAACGTGGATTTTGTCTTTGTTTGTTTTTTGTTTTTTTGTTAATTAAGAGCAGGTTAGCGTATTAATCATCGGCTATTGGATGTCAAACATTTGGTCATTTTGACATGTAGTTTTAAAGAGGAAACCCACTACATTTTAGTTAGTAATAAGGGATCATTTATATGCACCATCTCACATACATGATAGCACATAACACGGCTTGTGATATATCAGTCGTGGTGCACTGGCTGGAACGAGACGTAGCATGGCAGAGATTGACCCTGGGCCGACAGCGCACCGAGTGAACACTTTGTCACTGGGCTGCGGTTTCTTTCATAAAGTCTTCATTGCTCTAACTCTCGATTCCTGTCCGTGGGCCCATTGGGTTATTTCTCGCCTCAACCAGTGCACCACGACTGGTATATCAAAGGCCGTGGTATCTGTTATCCTGTCTGTGGGATAGTGCATATTAAAGATCCCTTGCTAATAATAGAAAAATGTAGCGAGTTTCTTCGCTAACACTATAAGTCAGAATTACCAAATGTTTGACATCCAATAGCCGATGATTAATAAATCAATGTGTTTTCATTGCTCTAACTCATGAATCCCCAGTTAATGAAAGTTGGCAGAAGAAGGATCGCCTGAGGTGCAATGGACGTTAGGATTGTTCATTCCTAAGCCAATCAGTATCGCAGGACTAGTACATCGAAGAGCGAGATATGTACTATTAAAATGGTATCATCTGCATTTCAGTATCAGGTGCCTATGTTATGGTAGTGGGGTTCTGCTCATGCTTGCGTGACTAGCCACGTCAACACCATAGTCATATTGCTCCGAGGACACTAATAATAAATTTAAAAAACACCAACTAGCGATCGTTTAAATGTGTTGGGACGTCGTTAGGTTCATTTCGCGATTTTACAGTATTCCATGAGTGCATCCTCTATCCTGTGCAATGTTGCGTTTTCTCGTCTTGAGAGAGACAGTTCTTCAGGCGGTGCAGGAGGGGTGAAACATCATGTTACGGATCTCCAAGGGGGGGGGGGGGGGGGGGGTGGCGTTCCTAGTAACAAGCAGTTGATAATACATCATGGAAACAAACACGACTTTGCCTAAAACATCCTTTCGACTCTGCCATATGCAGAGATACTATTCTTACCACGGAATACGGTTTTGTCATTCAGTTTAAACAGATACCCCCATGCTCCCGGGATTCATGGAAACAACTTATACCAGAGGCTTGTTTAGGAGGGCGACGCTCTGGGATAGCTTGATTCATCCTATTAAGGCCAGTATTTTTTTTTTTTTAGGTCTACGAACAAGAACTTTTGTGCACAAAGGTAGGAGGAAGGGAAAAAAAACCCTGTTTGGGGTCAGTAGGGGTGATTTTCTTTTTAATATGGCTACTTTGATAGATGTGGATTCTGTGTAACCAAATAAGATTGACAAGGCATCTCTGTGCGCAACCGCGCGGTGCATAGAAATCGGAGTGAAATAGCGAATCGGACCGAAAGAGCGACCGAAGACGAATTAACAATTCATATCTAATACGGTATATTTATTGACGAAATAAGTGTTATTTCTCACTGTTACCTTATGGAATGCGCCACAATAGACTAGAATGGTAACTCTTTTTTTTCTTTAGAGCTATTTGTAGAAGTCTGCGGCAAAACAATAAATAATAAAAGTGAAAAATACTGTTATTTGAGAAAAATTTACGTCGGCGGGTTCGTAAACCGAATAATAAAAAAAATACTGGCCTAAGTCACATTTATTTAAATTAGGTGTTTGTGGAAACATGAGCACATCTTGTTGCAGAATGGTTGATTTTCACCTGATGGGTGAGAAATACAGATACGAGATAGGGCTCTGCACGTCATGTTTACATGTTTTTGTTACACTAGTTGTGAAGCACTGAGCGGTATGAGACGGCGATCAATTCTAGACCGATCGTGCATCAGGCGAGCGCTGTACTGTTGTGTGTGAAATACCCATACGGGGTAGGGTTTCGCAAGTCAAGTGTTTTAATATAATATGTACCATCGCGAGGAATAGTCCAGCTTAGGGATGATTGTTTTCATTACGCTGTTTCAACAAAGAGTTGTAATAAATGGTATATGTCAGACACTAATGTACTATACTGAGCCCACTGCAGGGTCCTCGGAATGACGGGGGTGGGGCCATGACCATCACGTTCCTTTTTTTTGTAATCTGAAGCCTGGATATACCATATTTGCACATGAGAAGTTGTCTTAGTTTCGCCACATCCGTAATAACGTTAAAAGTTTGTTTTGTTTAACGATACCACTAGAGCCCATTGATGTATTAACCATCGGCTATTGAATGTCAAACAACTGTTAATTTTTTTAACTTAGAGATGAAACCCACTACATTTCCCATTAGTAGCAAGGGATCTTTCATAGGCACCATCCTATAGACAGGGTTACACATACTACGGCCTTTGATATATCAGTCGTACACTGGTAATAAATTCCATCCTTTCATCCTCGGGTCATCGCACTAAACGTGTCACACCCACCCCTCTCTTTCAAATACACTCCGCGGGACAAGCATTGATCTATTTCTCCTTCCATCCTGTCGTCCACAACTGGTGTAACAAAGATTGTGGTATGTACCCTCCTGTCTGTGGTATGTTTCTTATAAAATAAATGATGCTTAGAGTCAAAAGGTATAGCCCACGGCGTGACGGCAGTGGGTTTTCTCTCTCGTTATCTATGTGGGCCTTGACATTAATATGACCGACATATAGCAATAATTAAAAATGCGTTGCTGCATTTGCTATCCCTGTCCCAAGTCAGACCCCCGATCCTATCGGAGGCCGGACTCGGGATAGGCGTGTTCGAAACCCTAGTGGACACGTTAAACCAGTTACTAAGCTAAGCTAAGCTGCATTTGCAACGCATATTATAATGAGAAAATTACGATGCAGGTTGGAATTACAACGTGACTTGCAACAGTCGCATGCATAAGCCACAACACTACAGCTAGACGTAGTTAGGCGTTCTAATCAACTCGCACAATACAAAACTACAAAAATCAGAGGGAATTCAATTTAAACTATACTGCGATTACTTGCACACACTCGAAATTTAATGTCCATGAAACGTTTTAAAACCGTGCTACATCGTCCCATTGTATTTTGTAAGATGTATATCGAGACACCCAGCAAGCCTGTTCGGTGTGTTTTCAAACCGTACATTATCTGACGCGCCAGGATCCATTACACGGGCACGCTTGCTGTGCCTGTTTTACAAGTTTGTGTAGCACGTTGTTGGAGCAGTTTATATCGTACACAATCTACCCGGGTTGGTTCTCTAATTACTTCACGCCCGAGTGATTACTGTGTACCTGTACGACAGGTTTTTCTAGTGCTTGATGTAAGGTAAACATCATATATGGCTTAATTTTCTCGACGGTTTTCTTTTAATAACTAATAAAACATAACCAGTTCACTAGTCAAGTGTTATTACAGTATATAAAAAGGACCCCTGTTGCCGCTACATTGACTTCTCGTTATGTCCGTAACCTGGTTCACTTAAGCCAAGTTTGCCTATCTAAACGAGTTTGTGGGTTCTCTTTTATCACAGACCTAGTCCATTAATATAAATCCACAAGTACTAGTTTCCCTTTTTGTTGTTTTTTACGATAATCTGTTTCTGTTCCATTGTTAATGTGTGACTAAAATGACATAGCCAATGTAATGAAAACAGGATCTATTTTTACATCACATACTTTCAGGATATACATTAATCAGGTCACGACACTACGTTTATTGTTATTGTAACACACCATAGTTGACCTATGCATTCATAGTCATTAAATAAACAAAAAATGCAATAGCAATTTTATCTTGTTTGGTAAGGTGATTTCTTATTTAATTATTTATTTATTTATTTATTTATAGCTTACAACTCTACACGCGTGGAATATGTATACCTAAGAAAACATAACTTACCAACAACCTATAATGGCCTAACAGAGGGTCTTAATTTATGTTGCCATTTTTACCTTGACATACACGACCTTTTTAATACTTACTCTCTGAGAGAGAGAGAGAGAGAGAGAGAGAGAGAGAGAGAGAGAGAGAGAGAGAGAGAGAGAGAGAGAGAGAGAGAGAGAGAGAGAGAGAGAGAATGTGTGTGTGTGTACTACATTGAATTAATAAAAGTAATATTAATATTAACCAATTTGTCCCAGTAGCTGATCTGTAACGGCATTTACTCTAAATAAATATCTTTCGAGATTATTAAGTTCTTTAGCTTTATCAGTCATTAATAGTTGGGTATGTTTTAGAACACTTGCACGTCTATGGTAATATTTAAAAATAAATTTCATTCTTAAATCGTTATATCGTGGGCAATGGATGATAAATGATACTCGTATTCTATTTCATTTCTCTCACAATTTGTTTTTCTGTGATCTTGCAATATTTCTATACGTGCCAAATTCTATATTTAATTGATGTGCACATATTATGATTTTTTATATTTATTTCTAAATGACGAACGTCCAATGGTTTTCGAAAATAATCTTGTAATTTGAAATTATTTAACAAGGGTTGATATAGACGTCCCTTCGTATTCTTGGTCATATCTGCATACTACAAACACGTTGACTATTGGTGTGTATTTACAAGGCAAACGTATTCTAGTACTTAGTCTATATGTTACATGCAAAATAAAAGATTATTTATCAACACAAGTGCTAAAATCTATAAGTTTATAACGAAGGTTGGGCACTTTGTTAAGATTGTTACGCTATTCTGCCTGTTTACAAAGGAATCGGAAACAAAATACACTGGGACTATAGGTATATCTAACATATGCCTATTTTCAGCGATCGAGTACCACTCCAACCACCTACACATCCCATACGCACTGTAAGTGAAAACTGCACAGTCATAAACATAAAGCAATTATAAACTTGTCAAACCTGTTGAGCTTGCTGTTTCGGTTAAAATGTAACCTATCTCATTTCTTCAATCGACTCATGCAAATCAACCAGTCCACATGCACTTTACTTGTAATTATTTTGGTTCGTCTATCCAGTTAGGGTTCAAGCATATTTTACAAAGCGATCTTAATGCTAAGATCAGCCTAATGCATAACATATACACTTAAAATGAGCTTAGCGCTGAAGACGCTTCGTAAAACGGGGCCCTGGGCACACACCAGAGCTCAGGAAGTTGGTTGAGAGAGAGAGAGAGAGAGAGAGAGAGAGAGAGAGAGAGAGAGAGAGAGAGAGAGAGAGAGAGAGAGACTATCGCATCAAGACCCAGCCTGGACCTCCGATAGACACCACGACACCCCACTACACATGAATGGATATTAGAGATAGGAAGCTGCAAGTGTCTAACAGAAGTACCATAAAATATTGTTAGGTACCTTTAATAAGCATTGTATTACATTTCTCGATTATCTACATCTCATAACTTTCTCTTTTACTGGGGTTCTCTGAATGCTTTGTACAGGATATGATATTTTAAAAATATATTTGAAATGACTAGATGTGTCATATTTAAACAGAAATGTCGCACAATGTTGTATGAGAATCACCACCACCACCACCACTACTACTACTACTACTACTAATACTACTACTACTACTACTACTACTACTACTACAACTACTACAACAACAACAACTACTACTACTACTACAACTAATACAACTACTACTACTACTACTACTACTACAACTACAACTACTACTACTACTACTACTACTACTACAACTAATACAACAACTACTACTACTACTATTACTACAACAACAACTACTACTACTACTACTACTACTACTACTACTACTACTACTACTACTACCAATACTACTGCTATTAATGTTGCTACTACTCTTTCCACTACTACAGCTACCACTAATAGTGTTACAACTACTACTACTGCGGCTACTAGATTTCTACTACTACTACTACTACTATTGTTATTATTACCACCACTCTCATTAGGACTCCGAAGCTACATAGACAGGAGATCAATTTGAAACAAAAATAAATTATCATGGGCAAAAATGGTAAAAGCTGACAACCATATGGAAATGGTTATTTACACATTACTGAATAAAATAAAACCGGTTTGCGTTTTGAGAAACATTATTTATGAGTCACAAGGACAACACAAAGTCAAGGCGATCCCCCTTGTATCCCACAATTAAAATAAATGTATATTAACTCCACATATAAATGTTGTTAACAGGCACATATATTTTGTTAAAACATACCACCTCTGTACTTCAGACACAGCAGCCATAGCAACACGATCATAGACGTATGGGTTCCCATTTTTGTAGGGGGCCAGACTGGCTTTCGCCCGAGTTAAACGAAAAACCCCGAATCTGGATAACTACATTTATTCACATTAGCATTACTACGATACAATTATCTAGGGTTGCAAACAAATCACTACGCATTTGTACATGGATTACAATTAATTTTGAGGATAGAATGATGGAAATATATGGTAAAAAGGTCTCAGGTTAGCACATTATGCTCGAATATCTCTATCATTTTTCCCCGAATTTGAGGTTTTGCTCAAGCACTGACGGGCAGTTACCTCACCTGCACCCTTTCTCGTACGCTTTATGAATACGATATCATTTTAATTCAAGTCAGTCATGAAAATCACATTTTTCTTATACAAAAAATTAGGAAGATAACATATTAATTGGTGCCCCCCCCCCCCCCCTTCCCTCCACACACCCCGAAAAGTAATAATGTTCACAATAATTTTTACATTTCTCCTAAAGACAATATGGCTACGTCATAGCTCATTTGAAGGCTTGTTATATGTTGTTATTGCAAACGCTTGTATGCTGGTTAAGACTAGTAACAATATTTGAGAAATTACAGCACTTGGTATTTTTGGTAAAAAGCATAAATACATAAAAATTGTTTTAATATCTGTTATGTCTGAAGAAGAAATAAAATATTTGCTCCTTTGTTAAATAATCTTTGTCACAGTAAATCAAATCATTTTGAAAAATCAATTAAACGAGAAACCTATTAATATAGAAAATATGTTTCAAATTTAAATATTTTCCTTCAGCATAACTTAAACTGTGATCATAGTATCGATGTTTTCGACTGTAAAGGTATTCCGAATGACGTAACGGTATTCCGAATGATGTAAAGGTATTCCGAATGACGTAACGGTATTCCGAATGATGTAACGGTATTCCGAATGATGTTATACTCTCAGCGGGTTGGTGCATTCCTTTGCCTATGTGGTGGTTAAAGGGACAGACCCAAGTTTTTAAACACTAAGGCATATTTTCCACTAGTAGAGCTGTTTATGATCACCGAAATAAAACATTACTACTAATTTAGAGTATCCATTTCCGTAGAACCTGACTGTTTCTGGTCATTCTAGTGTTTCTAATAGCACGATATGCATTTTTCATATTTTTAAAAATACACATGCATTGTGGAGTCGCGTTTAGTCTATTTTGGGGGTATTTCAAAGTCACAGACTCTTTTTTTCACTCTGTTGTATCCCAATTTGTTACACGTTTGTAAATTAACCAAACTTAGTGTCCATGTTTTACGGGTTGAAACTAGGGTCTAGGTGAAAAATATGTATACCAAATGTGTATAACATACTGTACACCAGGGGCGGGATCTAGCTCAGTTGGTGCAGTTGGTAGAGTACTCGACTGAGGTGGTTGCGTCGTAGGGTTTAAAACCACGACAGTAGATCCATTCTCTGATTGGGTCCTTTCCTGGTATTTCAAATGGTGTAGTATGTGTTGCCATGTTTTTTTTTATTATTTACCAAATTTCTATTTTTCTATTTTTTGCCAAAAAAATTAAAAAATTGAAGGCATACATACATATTTTTATATAGAATAATATACTGTGCACATTGCGGGGAATGGTATGTAGCATCGGGTTACAATCGATACAATTCTACAGTAAATGGGTAATACATGCACAGCAATAATATACAATATAATACTAACATGTCATGTATCAATGTTTAACATCTTTGTCTAAGTGGCAAAGATGGCAGCGCCCATTGACGTTGCATCTAGGGAATTCTTCTTTGCACGCAATATTTAGCACGGTGTGGGTACGGTAGTTAACAGGACCTGGGCGCAATACAAAAAAAATACTCGGAAAATGAGGCATCGGGTAAGTACAAAGACGGCCGTCGGCAGTACTGAACAAATGAGGAGAAGCGATCATAACGATATTATTATTATTATCATTATTATTATTATCATTATTATTATTATTATAGGTTAAAACGTGAAGCCAATGTATCTACATCTGGGTTAACAGATTATACTTGTACTTGTCAAAAACAAAACCTTTTTAATGACACCGCTAGAGCACATTGAGTTATTACTCATCGGCTATTGGATGTCAAACATTTGGTAATTTTGACATAGCCAGAGAGCATACCCGCTGAATTTTTCCATTAGTAGCAAGGGATATTTTGTATGAACCATCCAACAGACAGGGTAACACATACCACGGCCTTTCATGTAACAGTCTTGGTACACTGGCTGGAACGAGATATAGCCCAATGGGCCGACCGACCGGGATCGATCCTAAACCGACCGCATCAAGCGAGTACGTCCCACCCCCGATTAACAGATTATACTGTTATATTTGTACTTGTCAAATATTATTTCCCACAAGTTCAATGAACGAGGAATATTATTATCGTTTTAATTTTTTAAATTAAGTTATCTCTTGATATCACTTTTCCTCGAGCATCCAGTGTATTCCTATTGCGGGTATTCTCCCATCATTTGTTGTTGTGTAAGAATGCGAGACGCGTGTAACGCGGACGTGATTAGTACGGCGGGTGTCATAGGGCGACGTGCTGTCAATGGATGCCACGCTTCGAAGCACTTTGAACAAACCTGTTTCTTCGGTGGAAGAATAAATATAAGCTATTCAGAAAGTTTTCACCCAACTATTTTATAATGTACTGGATGAAGAATGTCACAGATAGTAAATTGCTTACCCGAACATTGTTATTCCCGCCGGGAGGGTGTGTTACGTCCAAGGGCAGGATTCAGTGAAAACTCTCTTTTTTACCTGTAGTTTTTATCTGTGTTTTTTTACCCGTACTTTTTACCTGTGTGTTTTGGTTTTACTTGTGTACACCACGGATTGACACATTGCGAGTGAGAGGGAATAGACTAAATCTTCACCTCGTTGTTTGCAACATATTTGAGGAAATCGCATCTTACCTAGATCTCATCATGTATGTTGTTCGATTTCTAGTCATTTGGATAAACGCAGGTAAGAATTAATTTATGTACGTACTCACTAGGTAATTTTTATATTCAACACTCAGTGATATTTTACCCTGGCGGATATATACCAATTCAATGTTTATATGTATAGTAAAGTTTGCTTTCTTTAACGACACAAGATAACATTGATTTGTTTAATCGTCGCCTATTGGATGTCAATTCTGGCATACAGTCTCCGAGAGGAAACCCACTACTGTTTTCATTAGCAGCAAGGGGTACCATACGACAGACAGGACAGGCCTTTGATATGCCAGTTGTGGTGCCCTGGCAGGAACAACAAGTAGCCCAAAGGGTCCACCGACGTGGTTCGATCCTAGACCGACCACGCATCGGGCAAGCGTTTTAACACTGGGCTACATCCCGCCCCACTGTGTTAAACAAATATATATATATATATATATAATAGTGGTTACACAGTTCACAATAAACCTCAAAATGGGGTTTAAAAATCAAAGTTTTAGCGGTGTGGGTATTATTTGCCAAATAGCAAAGTATGTCTATCATAACTTATTGCAATATCATTTAAACCAACTCTTCGTACTGTTAAATTCATTCTGGCCCCATGATGACATAACAGAGTTATGACATTGGTGCGATAAATGGTTGGAAATAGCCATGTTAAATACCGAGTCCCCATTTTACGAAATGATCTTATCGCCATGATGACATTAAAGGGACATTCCTGAGTTTGCTGCATTGTAAGATGTTTCCGACTAATAAAATATTTCAACGATTAAACTTGCATATTAAATATATTTTCTTGTTTAGAATATCAGTGTCTGTATAGTCAATGTGTTTCTGGTTGTCTTAATGTTTGTAAGAATCCCAAACTAGATTTGGTCTTCAAATAATTCCGTACGTACGTAACAAATATTTTAGGAAATAAAATGAAATTTAACCTAGTACTAATATTAGAACGATGAGAAACACGTTTAATATACAGCCACTAATATTTTATGCAGAAAAATATATTTCAAATGTAATTACAATCGTTAAAAACTCTTTGTTAGTCAATAACATCTTAAACATTGCAGCAAACTCAGAAATGTCACTTTAAGTGCATAATTACCAAATGCACTTAGGTGATCTTAGCGCTAAGATCGCTTCATTAAATATTAGCCTGGCGTGCTTGGGATGTAGGATAAAACCACACCCATAGGCCTAGCCTCTGTTTGAGAGTTGTCCCTTGAAATATATATTGTTTGAGAGATGAAAATTCATTTGAGTATTTCTGGCGCGGATTTAAGTTGGGTTCCATCATGTTTTACTCAGCATTGTGACGAATTTCGTATTTCTGTTATTGCTCGCTTTGTATTTATGGAGGTTTTTTGAACTGTCATACAACCCGTGGCATAATTACGGTCCCTATTCAACATTTTAGGATTCACTCTACAAATAAACAGCAGCATTGTTGATGCGAAAGATATCACGACGGTGGATTTCTCAACATCAATGCTACCATGACAAACAGCGTCACGGTGAATTTCTCAGCACCAATACTGTTTAAACTATACTCTGTCTAAATTTAGTCAACTAGCTGTGAAGCTTAAACGGCGTTTTCGATTTACAGAAGACACCCCGTGTGGGTGAATACACAAGTGTCCTTTTCTTTTAGAATGAGCTCAAGCTAGACGTGTATGCAGTGTTCGTAATTCATGACTCACTCAGCTAGAGATCTTCGCTATTGTTGCATAGCCATCCTCCCATTTTACCGAACAAAATAAACGCTTGACTTTCACAATTCAGTACAGGTAGTGGGTGGGTTTTTGAATCTTTATTTAGCATGCCGGATATATTTAAGGAAAGTAAAAAAAAAAATGCTCAACACATTTTAAACTACGACTCTGTTGTGTATCGCTGGCGGTGTGTAATCGATCCCCGTTGGTGGGCCCATCGGGCTATTTCTTGTTCCGGCCAGTGCACAACGACTGGTATATCAAAGGCCGTGGTATGTGCTATCCTGTTTGTGGGATGATACATATAAAATGTCCCTCGCAACTAATGAAAAAATGTAACAGGTTTCCTATCTAAGATTATACACCAAAGTTACCAAATGTCTGACATCCAATATTTTGATCAATGCGCAAACAATGCCTTTTGATTGTTTCCTTTGTTAAAACATAATTCTAGAGACAAAACAATTCGAAAAATTAAAGAAGTGCGATTTATAATTAAACTTAAACCAAAGTTAACTATTAATGTATCCTGACAACTTTACGACATGCAAGTATTGTGTTCATGGTGATATGACTGTCATTTTTATTAGGTGTGTTCAGTGCAGTCTCCCTATGTGAGACTATTTTATGGTTGATTGAAGGTTGTGATGTATGTCTATTGTTCCCTTTGTTACCTATAGTCCGTCCCACGGGGAATACGTTTTGCATACTACAGCATTTATTTAATATATAGTTTATTGCAAGTATTACAAAACACTTATAGCAAGGTATAAATGCAGCTCAATAATGAGTTTGCTGTGGAATTAAACAACACAAAACAAAGAACACAAATACTACTGGTTATTTATTTCTGATCCGACTGTTTTCTGAATTGCACACAAAATAGTATCTGTTATTTCCAAAGCACTGTCATACGTCAAATCAAACTGAAATTATTTACCCCCCCCCCCCCACCAAAAACCCCCACACAAAAACATAACGTCACTATTATTATTATTATTATTTTTATTAAAAATATTTCCATCTGATGAAGTTCATTGGAACTTCAAATGTTAAGGGAATTATATTAATATAAAAATATATAAATTTTAATATATTCCATTTGCTGATTGTTTGTTCCCATATTTACCAACCTAGTGTACTGAATTCTTGATTTCTTATATATATATATATATATATATATATATATATATATATATATATATATATATATATATATATGTGTGATTAGACTGATATATGCAAATAACTAGGCTGATATGACTAAATCTTCCAAGGACTGAAAATGTAGTCAATGTTTGTCTATATTTACAGTGAATGTGGCTGAGACGCTGTGTCCAAATGATGGTAACCCAGGTAAGTGTAGTACTATTTTAACATTGTAAAATAAGGAGTCTTACTTAACACTATATGTTTAACAAAGCTTAGGTTTTCAACAGTTATTTCACGCAAAAGGTTAGCTTGCAACAGTTATTGCAACAAAACAATTGTAATTGTTAGTCAACGAAAAGTTTAGGTTTGCAATAATTATTTCACGCAGTGGTAGGTTTGCAATAGGTATTTCAAAGAAGAGAAACTGGAAATTGTATTCACTGTCGGAACAAGTGTTGTAAAATCCATATAT
The DNA here is from genome assembly GCF_016097555.1 of Gigantopelta aegis. Classification (NCBI taxonomy): domain Eukaryota; kingdom Metazoa; phylum Mollusca; class Gastropoda; order Neomphalida; family Peltospiridae; genus Gigantopelta; species Gigantopelta aegis. The sequence continues at coordinate 4,956,910 of NC_054702.1, read as the reverse complement.
TCGACACTAAATAGCTATTATATTACAATAAAGTTAAACAGCGTTAATATTCATTTCCAATCGTTACCATCCGTGTGATAACAAATAATGCATTGCCCATCATCGTTTCTCGTTTATTCAGCGAGTGTGTCCTGATTCTGTGTTCATTGTATCACATCGAGGCACGATAATCTTAACTTCCATCGTCGCAGTTTCGTTTAGAAGTATCTGTCTGTTCCACTAGACTACCTTATTGTTCTCACATATAAAGCAGACCTTCTCAGTTACATTATATGAGCTATAATTCGAGCCAATAATATGAGCCAACTCAGTCAAAATCACTTCGCAAAATTTTAATTTTGGACTTAAACCTACGAGATATTTTCAAAATTCAATAACACCACAGATACTCCGGCCCGCTACCGACTCAGGTCCCCTCTCCACTCCCACCCCCATCCCCAATTCCTTTCCTGTCCTGGACGAAGGAGCCGGCGCAGGTCGACATTTTCGTCCACGACAGGCGTGCGCTACAACAGCTTGCTCTGAATGAGCACGTAAAACCCTATGACTATGACAGTATATTAGTATGTTATTGCAAATACTGTATGTTATTGATAATACTGTTATTCATAGTTTTCGAAATTTAATCTTCACATTCAATCTCTCTTTCCTTCTATCTTTCTTTCTTTCTTTCTTTCATCTTTCTTTCTTCGCTCTTAACCCCTAAAATCTTCTTCTTCTTTTTCTTGTACGCCTGTGTGGACTAGCGTAATGTATATGTATTATACACAATGTCTATTCTATAACATGACTGTAAGGTAGTGGTATCAGGGTCCCATCCGTGACACTACCACATTTGTTTCTGAGGTTAATAAACTTAAACAAATTATGTTACAAAAAGCAATAACTCTACATCCTGGCGTGGCTAGGGATACGCTGACAACATGCACGGGAGAAGTAGTTATGGAAATAAACATGACTTACAAAGAAAAGGGGACAAACATGAACCACCAAATCAAAGAAGACACGAAGGCAATAATCAAAATGGTGTTGTATCAAAGTGGGTACATTTGATATCCAATTTATGTTAAGTATGATAAGTCAGACTGCTAATATCTCTGCGATAAGGCCTAAATGATATATTGAACAATACATGCTGCAAATTATTGTCGTTTTCCAAATCCAGGATCGTAATACCGAAGAGCATGTGCTTACGACCTGACAGGCGGCTCTAAAATATTTAAAAGTAAACCTAATTGCATATGGTGTTCAGAACAGTATGTGATAATTATCAGCGTTTTTTTGTTTGTTTTTTTTTGCTGTGAAGCATACATTGGTGTTTTCAGTTGCAAAACGGGTTTCTCCTCTCGTAATCTAGACCAAGTGTCTCAGTTAGGTTTTACAACCAAACCTCATTGAGTTCCTTTCTTTTCCTTTCAGTTGTGAAACTGTGTGAGTTCAACTACTATTTCGGCAAAGACGTCTACCTCGATGGACAGATCATGCAGAGTTACGCTCGAGACTGCACATGCACCATTAGCCCCACCATGAACCAGTCTATGAGCTACGTGTCGACATATTCCGTAACAGGAAGTGCGCAATGCGACAATGCCACATTCAGCATCAGTACAGGCATGCCGTCATTCGCGACCTGGAACTGCTCCAGTGGCGGTTTTAATCAAACCAACGTTGCCGTCAGTACAACCGCACCATGGAAAGTGAGACTGACAAAAACAACTTCCGGTTTAAAACTAACAGAAGATATTGACACCAGTTATTGTATGAAATTTGTTGCAACCACTGCAAGTAAGTACATGTGTTCATCAGCGGTATCCCCCAAACCCACACCCACACCCTCTCACTGTCTTTTCTTCTGTCTATCTACCTATCTCTCTTTCTTTCTCTCTATGTATATATATATATATATATATATATATATATATATATATATATATATATATATACACACACACACACACACACACGTGTGTGCGTGTGTGTGTGTTTGTCTTCTCTCTTTATCTCCATTTATGTCTGTCTGTCTGTCTTTCCTTTCTCTGTCTCTCCCTCGGTATTTGTTTTCTATCATACGTTCTTACATTCTCTCTACCATAGCTTTTTGTCCCTACCACCGTCCATCTGAGTGTCTCATTTTGTTTACACAAGTGACCTTCGTGATGGACACAAATAAGGGCAAAAGGTCTTAAAATAATTCTTTCTCTTTATTTTCGCAAAAATTCGACCCCCTCATGAAAAAAGCCAATCCTATTATATACATATAACGTCTATTTCGACCCGAAGGTGTGAATGGAGTAGTTAAAATGAATTAAAATAAAACTAAATTAAATTAAAATTAAAAAGCCGACATACCCTACCTATTTATTTCGGCAGTTTTGACGCCCAAGCATATGATTATGGATCAAATCGGGTTTGTCCTTTTAATTATGGTATATGCTACGATTTATCATTTAGAAATTGAATAGATATCTCGAAGATTGTAACGCTAGGCTTCCAGGCTTAAAGGTATGGGCGTCACTCTACAGTCTTTAACGTCTGATTCAATGTTTCAGAATTCACCGTGAGCTGTGTGTCGGGGACGAATACCACTGTGGATGTAGACGAATGTGAACAGGACACAGACAACTGTGACGTCAACGCTTTGTGCACCAACACATTTGGATCCTTTACCTGTACCTGCAATAATGGGTTCTCTGGAAATGGTACCACCTGTAAAGGTAAACAACAAATGTCCCTTTATTCTAATATGTAGAGAGTTTTGCGACATACAGTTAAATTCTACATTCTACATTTCCTTCCTCGGTAAGTTCGACGATATTGGATTTTGGGTCGAAGTGTTGTTTAACTTATGATAATAATAATAATAATAATAATAATAATAATAATAAAACGTTTTGAAAATCTATTAAAGCAGTGTTACATGGCTGGAACGAGAAATAGACCAATAGGCCTAGCGACGGGGATCGATACTAGACCGACCGCGCTATAATCGAGCGCCTTACCACTGGGATACTTCCCGCTCCCCGTTAATGATAGCTCGAGTGTCTAGTTATGGTGTAGGGGCGTCGGGTTTCTTCGACTGGGGAACACTCAAACTATGTGTATTTTTGACAAAGTAGCTTGCAACTATTTGGTTGTGCACAATTCCACTTTTAGTGCATAGATCGTTCTCTAGCTGTGTTTAAAGTGTAGACCACAGCTAGAGGACACTCGAGTTACGTTGATGACCGCAATCTAAACAACTATATTAATTTGTTGGAACTGATCTATCCTCTAAAATTTCATTATGTGTTTCCCTTTAGCAATTAATACAGCTCTACTTCGAATATATTGTAGTTCATCAGCATTTCAACATGTGTGAGGTTGGATTAGCATAAATTCCGTTTCACTTTTGATTTTGCTGATATTGATGCCAGTAATAGCACCGCAAACTTGTGTTTAACAAACGGAACAAAGAGCATCAAATGAAACTGTTCCAATATTTCTGACTGATGTTTTGCACGGTTATTCAATAATGTAAACACATACATTATTGACATATATTTATGTTGGTATATCACATGGGTTATCATTTGATGTTGATATATTTTTAGATATTGACGAATGTGCTTCTGGTGAACATATATGCTCACCACACGCCGACTGTGTGAACTTTCCTGGTGGATACAGTTGCAAATGTCAAACTGGATTTTCTGGAAATGGGTACCTGTGTAAAGGTAAAATGTGATTAGAATGTTTATGTATATAGCTTGTTTTACCCTTATTTTATTATCATCATAACGCATTAAAAGCATTCTACTGTCTTGAAGAATTGTATTGCTACAGGTATTTTGTGCTCAAAGTTAGTAAATGTTTATTTTGGTTAAGACGTGGCAGACATCTTGACATTAATTGTCAACAGCATGTATTTCTGAAACTTACCGAAAAAGAAATGAATATTTGTTTAATGACATATCATCACATTTTGAAACTACGCTTATTAGATGAAATCCGCTGTCGCCACATAGGCTGCTCCTATGGACCAAACATCAAGGGATATTCGATATGCACTTTTGCAGACACAAGGCAATAATACCATGACCTACTTTAATGTAGGAGTCCATAGTGGACTCTTGTTCTTGCGAGTTACCACATCACAGTGTTACTACCGATCCGTCCCACCCCCAAAACCACCCCACCCCCACCCCCCACTCCCAGATGTACAGATTTGAATAGTCTACTGGTGAAACTGAGCAGTATTACTATGTACTGGTTTAGAGGACTGTGCACGTTTAAACTTTATGTTGAGTTACATCTAACTGCTTTAGTAGTTTGAAAGGGATATTTATAGTAATAACTGTTTATGACCCATATTGCCATGTTGATATCATGTAGGGAAGTTCTTAATTTCATAAACCTATTGATTTATATATTACGCTGAAAAGTGATGGGAGGTACATGCTAATTTGATTTGTTACTCGATTAATCATGCCTAAATGTAACTGGAACAATTTTTTATATATAACTGAATTAAACGTTGATGTTATTGATTATTATAGTTTGAAAACATGTTGTTGTTGTTTTTGCAGATGACAATGCATGTTCTATTGGCACTCATATATGCCCAAACGATACAGCGGACTGTGTCAACTTACCCGGTTCATACACTTGCAAATGTCGAGATGGATATAACGGGACTGGATATATTTGCGAAGGTATTGGATTAAATATTAAAATATGTTTGGGGGAAACATTCTGTGAATTTGTTTACTCTTCATAGTATTTCATGTCTGTCTTGATGATGTGGTTTGAGTGAGTTCCTTATATGCCTAAAACATTACAAACATATACATGTATAACAACTTAAACAAGTTCTCTCTCTCTCTCTCTCTCTCTCTCTTCTCTCTCTCTCTCTCTCTCTTCTCTCTCTCTCTCTCTGTGTGTGTGTGTGTGTGTGTGTGTGGGGGGGGGGGGGTGTTCTACCTCTTTATGTGTGCCTGTCTCCCTCCCTCCCTCTCTAAATATATGTCTTTGTCTCTGTCTTTGTGTATGTCTCTGTCTGTCTGCCTGTGTCTGTCTCTCGTTCTCTCTCTCTCTCTCTCTCTCTCTCTCTCTCTCTCTCTCTCTCTCTCATATATATATATATATATATGCTCTCTCTCTCTCCCTCCTTTCTCTCTCTCTCTCTCTCTCTCTCTCTCTCTCTCTCTCTCTCTCTCTCTCTTTATGTGTGTGTGTGTGTGGGGTGTGGTGTGGGTGTACGGGTGTGGAGTGTTCTACCTCTTTATGTGTGCCTGTCTCCCTCCCTCCCTCTCTAAATATATGTCTTTCTCTCTGTCTTTGTGTATGTCTCTGTCTGTCTGCCTGTGTCTGTCTCTCGTTCTCTCTCTCCTCTCTCTCTCTCTCTCTCTCTCTCTCTCTCTCTCTCTCTCTCTCTATATATATATATATATATATATATATATATATATGTCTTTCTCTCTCTCTCTCTCTCTCTCTCTCTCTCTCTCTCTCTCTCTCTCTCTCTCTCTCTCTCTCTCTCTCTCTCTCTCTCTCTCTCTCTCTCTCTCTCTCATATTCTCATATTCTCATATATTATTTGCTATACTAATATTATTAATAATAACAACATCCGTTTTCTCAGATGTTGATGAATGTACGTTCGGTGACAATCACTGCTCCAAAGATGCAGACTGTGTGAACCTGCCAGGTTCATATTCTTGTAAATGCCGAGATGGCTACAGCGGGACTGGTTATCTTTGTCAAGGTATTCCATTTAAACATACAAGACACTACAATCTCATTAAAATATTTGTTAGATGCAAACCTAATGACTCTATGTTTTTGATGAGTAAAGGTAGGTAGATAGATTCATAGAATCCACCACTATTTTGTCAAATTCCCATTATACTCTGCATAGTGCAGAGATACAGCCCTGGCAGTGTATTACGGTTGTGTCGTTCATGATCAGATTATCTACACAGTGTACCATCTGGCAGTGGACAAGATTTGTCATTGTACTTTTAAAGATATCAAGTAACGCAAAGTCTGATTACGCAAGCGTAGTTTCTATTTGTAAGTACCAAATAAATACAAATATCGTTAACACAATCGCCCTAATGCAACTTATATGTAATATTAATTGTAAAACAAAAATCCACCTGTATTCTATTAAATGTTTGTTAGCTTGATATTACAAATTACAAAATCGTAACAGTAGTAGTAGTAGTAGTAGTAATGCAGGGAAGGATATATCGATGGATGGATGGACAGATAGATGGATGGATAAATAGAAAGAAATGAATAGTGCTAATTTGTGAATATTTGTTTTCCGATATCGACGAATGTGCTTCTAGTTCTAATCGATGCTCTACCACCTACGACTGTATCAACTTGCCTGGGTCATACACTTGTAAATGTCCAACTGGATATAACAGAACTGGACAATCTTGTGATGGTAGTCTTTTTGAAGACACTCTATATTTAGTTTGCTTCAGTAAATGTAATAGGCTCTTTAGACTGCTAATTATTTCAAGATAATTTGCGTCAGTATTATTTCCATGTTAAATCCTAAATCTAGAACTTGATCGAATTTGATTGAAATTCCTACAGACTATTCTTTCAAACATACTATTCTTTGAAACAGACTTTTCTTTGAAACAGACTATTCTTTGGTCTTTCTCAACTTGTGCTAATTTATAAAACGCATTTAGTAACGAGATAGATCTCCGTTTCTTAAGTTTCGTGGGGATTTGTATGTGTATGGAATATAGATGTATTTTGTCTCCATGTGAATTGCTATAAATATGGGTTATGTTCTCTCCGTAGAAGTTTAACATCAAATATTTCTCACAAAGCTCTGTTCTCGTTCCTTTGAATTACTAATTGTTCTGTGATTATAGAATTTATGTACTGGATCGTGAAGTAAATCCTAGTGTATGAATATATAACAAATTTACTATAATTTACTATAATTCATGAACAATATTAATTAAAGTACTAGTTTAGAAACAAATATTTTATATCAATTTGGGCCATAAACACTAATTAAAGAATATGATTTTGTGTTTGTTTCAACACACATGCAATATATTGTCTGTACTGTATTTACTTTAAATTCAAAAGTGTTAATAAATTCAACATGTATTGGGTTTAAAAGAGCTAAAATAGCATTCACATTGTCCACATTGTTGTTTGACAATTTGTTATAATATCTCACTAAAGCCTATATCATGGAAATAATAAAATATTAATATTTTTTTAAAAAATAAAAAAATAAATTGGAATACAAAGGGAGTTTGGTTAATGGGGTCAGACATTTTAAATATAATTTACTATGTAACCTTTGGGCCTTTTGAATACTGTTAACTCAAACATTACATGTAGCCATTTCCCTAAAATTGTCAAAAGTAATTATTTGGACAAATTAAAAGTTTGCTGTGGTGTTTCTAGCGTTTCAATTGTCTCAAACTTAAGTTTATGCCAAACATAAATGCACGTACCTCGGGAACTGCATAAGAGTTCTGACACTATGGATTGGGTATTTTGTGGTTGCAGTCACTATTTGCTGTTACTGTATGTGTGTTCCTTACATATTTCCATCAGTATAGAACACACATTTTGTTGCATTTGGGATGTTGCATTAAAGGTATAACTAGAGGATTCGTCACGAGTGTTTTATAATATGTAAACTATAAACCGAGTCTATGTTAATCGGTATTTGTCGAGGCTCAGCCGAGACAAATACTGATTAGCTAGACGACGTTGATATTTGACGTATTACAAAACACGAGTAACGAATTCTATTTATCCTATAACACTTCTAAAATAACATTTTAATTAAAATTTTAGTAAATCACAGTACTAAAGTCGCCGCCATCGGTAATATGACGTCATCACGATTAGCACAAATAGTTTGATGTCACGCGTTTTAACTAAATATATGAAAACGTTACGCTGAGGTACACAGATTTTGTTGGCTTGTAAGCAAATTACCCATCCACAGCAACACGTTGCCTAGAGACCTTGCAAATTTTCATACCATTATTAACCGGATTAATACACTAAATTATCACATGGGTTTATGACATGGCTATCATGGGTACGTTATATGATAAATCCTGTTTCATTAAAGATGTTGTAGTGTCTGGTGCCACTAGTAACACAACACACAGTGCGATGAGCATCCGTGAAATTGACCCAGTATTTCTGTTTGGTCATCTGCGTATGTAGCTGTTCCACGTGTAACCACTGTAGTCAGTCAAAACATCTTTTCCAACGAAACTTTGAACTAAAACAAACAACTCATTGTTGAGACATCTTGTTACACCAGCCACTTTGACACATTAGACCATATTGTCTTTAAATACGTATAGATATACATTGATCCCCCTCCCCTCCCCCCGCTGCCTACAATGTCTTTGCATTTGGTATGCAACATAGTTATTGATAGGCTAATGGTATATTTTAGATATCAACGAATGTACTTCTGGTGTGGATGAATGTTCAGCAGACGCAGACTGTATCAATATTCCTGGATCATACACCTGCAGATGTCGAAGTGGATATGCTGGGACTGGGGTAATTTGCCAAGGTAAAATACATTAAAAATATATCCAGAATATAATATAAACCTAGTTGTACCCATGTTAAACTAGAATGATAATGTATTAATTATGGACTATTCATAGAAGAACATATCAGGACCACCCTCACCCAGTACATTCCCCGCACCCATCCCCCCCCCCCCCCACCCCCCGAGATATTTCCACCAAATCATCCTCCAAGAAAAGATCCACCACCTCAACTGCACATATACAGAGGTGTCGCCAACAAGTTAGAATGTTTACCTTGAATCGCCCACAGTCATCAAATGTATTATTTTGAATTTTAAATGAGTACGTGTATTACAAATGAAATTGTTCCGCTAAATGTAAAATTTGGTCGCCAATATTGTAAGTAATTTTAATAATAGAGAGGAAATGACTAATTGGTATGACCTAATGGGAAATACCAGATTGAAATGCAGGAAGCATGCTCTAAACTGATGTCTGCGAAGATAACCATAATACTCTGTCCACCATGCAGAAGAATAACAAGATTTTGGTGGATGAATCATATATATAATAGTGGTAATAACCAGTCCATATGTTGTGCTTCAATGGGTATCTGTGTTATCAAACAAAAATGAAAAACGAAACTTTCAGGTGATTTTATACCAATGAATATTAATAACTTTTGTTGGCATGCTGATCTTAATTCTGGGCTTTTTTAATGTCATAATAATTAACGATTAAAGATTTACTTTACTCGGTATACTATGCCTAAATGTCCATTGGACTAACCTTTTTATACAAATGTAATAAAGGTTATCTTGTAGAGTATTGGAATTTGACAACATGTTTTTCTTAGATGTCAACGAGTGTTCTACTGGCACTGCTGTATGCTCCAAAGATGCAGAATGCATCAACATGCCTGGTGGATACACTTGCAAATGCCGAGGTGGATATAATGGGACTGGATATCTTTGTGAAGGTATTTCATTTACAAATATCCAGTGGTTTTAAATTTAAAAACTTGATGTTTTTATGAAACATTCTGCAGATTTCTTTACTCTGCTATATTATTATATTATCTGATGTGATGCTTGTGATTTGGTTTCAGTGTTTTTATACATCCTGAAACATTTCAACAATTTATATACTCTCTCTCTCTCTCTCTCTCTCTCTCTCTCTCTCTCTCTCTCTCTCTCTCTCTCTCTCTCTCTCTCTCTCTCTCTCTCTCGTTTTCGCACACATTAACTTTCATCATCTGCTTATATATAGTCGAACCTGTATATAACTGTCACTCAAGGGTCCTAAGCAAAAGTGGCTGTTATGGACAGGTGGATGAGATATACAGGCGATGGAAAACATATAAAATAATTTCTATAAAGAACCCACTACTGAACTGGAATGCATAAAGTTGTGAAGAAGTACACACTTTTTGAAAAAGTCATTTATCTTTAATTTCTTTCCTCTGCATTCTGATATCTACTAAATTAATGCACGACACGAACAGGTTGCAGGTAAGAAATCATTATACATTGACAAAAGTGTCAGTTTGCCGATATGTAATGGTTGAACAATGAACAGATTGTCAAAACTGCTGTCTGACTAGCAGCAAGCGCACACCTTGGAATACACTACCTGTCAGAGTCGAATATATACGTAAGTTCAATGCAAGCCTTACTTCAACCAATAACAAGTCGCCTTGTAAATTAAATGACCGACCATATCACTGGAACATGCATCTGTTTTATTTCACCGTTAGTAAAACAATAACTTTATATTGTGACGGCGCAGGTCAATATATGTATATATCTTGTGACCGTTATGATAAGTTCAACTGTTAATTTTGACACAAAATAGTGGTCATTGTAATTTTGTGGCCGTTATAGCATGTTCGACCATTATTCTTTGTTCAAAACTAGTGGTCGTTGGTCCCATTGAACAGATGGCCATGATATACAGGTAAAATAAAGCAGGAAATGTATTGGGCGGGAATTATGATGGCCATTATGGACAGGTGGCCGTTATATGCAGGTGATCGTTAGACCAGTCATATATATATATATATATATATATATATATATATATATATATATATATATATATATAACAATTTCTTATATTATTAAGTTAATGGCAATATACATTTCTTAGATATCGACGAATGTACATCCGGTGACAATCACTGCTCCAAATATGCAGACTGTTTGAACCTGCCAGGTGAATACTCTTGTAAATGTCGAGATGGATATAACGGGACTGGATATATTTGTCAAGGTATTCCACTTAAACATACAAGACATCTTTAATCTTTACATGTATATATATTTATATATGTATGTATGTATGTATATATGTATGTATGTATGTATGTATGTATGTATGTATTTTTTTCAATTAATTTTCTTTATTATTATTATTATTATTATTAAGGTATATAGATAGATACATCGATAGATGGATGGATGGATGGATGGATAGATGGAAGTACTGACGGACGCACGGAAAGACAGACAGACAGACAGAGATACAGACAAGCAGGGAGGCAGACAGACGGATAGATACATATTAATATTAATAATTTCTGGATATTTGTTTACAGATATCGACGAGTGTGCTTCTGGCTCTGCTCTATGCTCTATTACCTCCGACTGTATCAACATGCCTGGTACATACTCGTGCATATGTCGAAATGGATACAACGGGACTGGGTATAAATGCCAAGGTAGTCCTTGTGAGACTCTATATATCAAGTTTGCTTCCCAACATATCAATACATACATATTACAGTAAATGTAATTGCCTCTTTAGACTGATTATTATTTAAATGTAGTTTACGTCAGTATGGTTTTTAAAACAGATCCTAGATCTTCAAAGCTGCCATGGAAATGAAGAAAATGTAGTTCCATACGACTTAATGGGTTAGACATACGATTGTGTGTAGTTATTTTCTGTTATTATGTGTGGAACAGACATAGATACTGCACTCGTGTGGGGTTGGGGATTAGTGCTAAATCACTGTTTTGATAAATGCCAAACACTCCACAAAAAGCACACAAAAACACACAAACCTCCCAAAAACAAACAGCAACAACAACAAATAAACAAAAACAAACATATAAACAAACAAATTACAACAACCACGCAATACACATTTTAAGGCTCCGACGTCATTTGTTTTTGTCACATTAAAACAATTATAATATATTAATACGTTAGTGTCTTTTCACATTGTTATTTTAGCAATTCTACGAGATCATGATACGTTTTGTTTCTATCCACGAATTGCTTTTTGAGAGGAACTGTAAACAAACAATCAATATAGACGCATAAGAAAGTTGTTGTTTTTTGTCAATCGGATAAATGTTGAAACAGATTCTTTTCTCTCTTTAATTTCCATGTCTACAATTGTGAATTATTTTCAGATATCGACGAGTGTTTGACTGCTACACACCGGTGTGACGCTCACGCTAACTGTACAAACTCAGCCGGGTCATACAGCTGTTCTTGTCAATCGGGCTACACGGGAGATGGTTTTAAATGTACTTTCACGGGTGAGAAGTCAAGTTTATACAATCATTATGAAAATGTAAAATTAACACACTCGAATGACAAAAAAAGAAGCAATACAGACAGTTAAAATGTGTTCAACTAATAGAGGATTCTTCACGAGTGGTTTTGAATATGACAAATATCAACTGAGTGACTGTAATTGGGCATTTTTCGAGGCTTAAACAACAAGTATTAACTGGGTAAGTAATTGTAAATATCAAATGTGTTTATGACATGGATGTTATGGGTAAGTTATAGCATCTGGTCATCTCCAATTGGCAATGCAAATGAATACGTATTTTGTCATGATTGGCAGTAAACCCAGTATTAACATTTGCAGATGTTTAGTACAACATAGTTACAGAGATTTGTGATGAAGCAAATGATTTTTTTAACGTATTGACATACGTACCTCGATTAAGATTGTATTTGACGTTAATGGCACTTCGTCCTCAATAAAATTTTAATAATATTTATGTAAAATACTTGCGTTTATTTGTTTATGATATTATCACATTCAGAGATTGATTTGGTTACAGACGTTTTAGAAAAGGTTTTGATGCCTGTACTGGCTTTCGTTATAAAGTGGCAGTCATCCTACATACTGCGTTGGAACCATATATCTTTGTCACGATCACCTCTATCTGTACAGATATGACTGAATGGAAAGTACCTTTAATGAAACAGTAGTGAATTAAAGAGGGATGTATGACTTTTAAACGAGGCTACTGACTTTAAAATATATATATATTGTAAACTGATGGCGAGTTTGTTCTGTATTGTGATTGATTAATTACATTCTCTTTCCGGGATCAAATGAAAATAACACCCGGAAAGCTCATTACATGATTAGCAAGTGACGTCGTTAGCAATTGGAAGAGGCGAAGTTGACGATTCAAGGTCTACAGTTAGATTGTAGCCGGATATTGTTTTCAAGAAATAAAAACTATACAGTTAGTTCGGTAGAAAAACGATTCAGTTTACAATGGACATAACCATATGGAGTTTTTAGAATTACGGGTGTTAAAGTATATTTGATGCCCACAAATGTTTCATTTCTAACCTCAGGCTAACGCCTGTGTCAAATATGACATTTACGGGATCAAATAGACAATAACACCCGTAAATCTAAAAACTCCATATGGTTATCTCCTAATTTTCTTAAGCCACCTTGCTACTTTAGAGGAGAGGTGCCACCAACGAAGAATTATTTCTATTCATACACACACAGAGACACACAGACACACACAGACACACAGTCACACACAGACACACAGACACACACAGACACACAGACACACACAAATATATATATATATATATATATATATATATATATATATATATATATATATACAGTTAAACCTGTATATAACGGCCACCCACGGGACATGACAAAAGTGGCCGTTATAGACATGTGACTCTTATATACAGGTTCAAAATTAGAACCCATATATTAAAGGTAGAGGAAACTCAAACAAGAGATTTATGTGTTGGAAGGAATGCATACCCGGACCACCAACACAGACTGACACTTTAACAAATGAAAAACGCGTAATTTTAGAGTTTATAAAAAACATGATTATTCCTGCTAACTGGGGGCAGCCATTTTGTTTCGTTTTTGTGACGTCCGGTGGTATAGCTTGGGACGAAGTGACGTCAGCTCCGTCCTTCTGCTCTATGCACAGTGTAAACAAACGCTCTAATTTATGTATATATGTATTGTTTTCAGATGTAAGCAATTGTGTCCTAGGAAATAACACCTGTCACTGGAGAGCTGACTGCCTCAACGACACAGGTTATTACAGGTGTCAGTGTAAAGAGGGATTCTCGGGCGATGGCTTCACCTGTTTTGGTAGGAGACTTTTTTATTCTTACTAAAGTCCGATGACTTATCATGTAACTGTATAATCAATAAAGTTAAAATTTGTATAAAAACAAAACATATTATTAAATTTTAAACTCATACCAACTTCAAGAATACTTTTTGAGATGAAAAGAGTCAGTGGAAATGAAAATTCTTTGTTTACAAATTACCATAAAATTCCATAGACTAAAGCTTCCTTTTTGATACAAGGAATGAAGGCAACTAATGGAACAATTAAGGTAAATTACGCAATCGCACGCTCGCACGCGCAGGTCTACTTAGTGTATATGTACTGCATTATCGATTGCGCCAGTAAGAACACAGGTGAAGAAACATCATTTGGCTGTTCTATCAGTTTGTCTTCACCCCTGTATTAAACATTATATTTAATTTGATTGTAATTTCTTTAACAAAAACGTTTTTATTTACATAGAGCATATTTGTAAAACAAAAATGTAATGAGACTTGGTACCCAAGCGAACAGCCGTTAAGTTATGTGTCTTTAAAACAGAAGCGCTTATGCTTGTTTCTCACATGCACGCCAATATCAAAAAGACAAATTATATCGGAATTCACCCGGGAATAAGGCTTTACTCATTCAGTTTTAAAAATAAATATGTCGCCTGTACCAATGCAGACGCATGTCTCAGCATAAATGCATGGTTTATGTAGTCCACGAACACGAAGCCCATTCTAACATAGTCGGTTGATGATAGTGTTGCGGTGTAGTCATCTATGTTTATTGATATTTTAGGAACAACAGTCTCTTGTCATCAACGTTGAAATCCCAATAAAATGTTCATCTTGTAACTTTTATTGTGAATATTTCGTGTGGGGTCTAATGTTATTGCATATGCTGTGGTTACGATAACAAGACTTACATTCTTTTCTTTTTGCATGGGTTTTAATGTGATATAAGATTTTTATACTGTATTTTCTCAGATGTCAACGAATGTATTGAAGGTATTCACGTGTGTCCAAATGAGGCGCAATGCCTTAACCAACCTGGTAGATACACCTGCAAATGTCTAAATGGATATTCGGGAAATGGCTACTCTTGTAAAGGTAAAAACGTTATTTTCAATAATTGTCAGTAGTTATATTTTCATTTAAATGTAATTTGCTCCATTTTGTTATAGACAAAACAAAAAGATCTTTTCAAATAGTAATGTATCGAATTGATACATTGTGATATACAATTCCGTCTTCCAGTAGTCCAGAACCCAGAATAGATTACTTTACTCTTTTGTACATTATGGTTTGTCCAAATTAATCTTTCTCTGTGTGTGTGTGTGTGTGTGTGTGTGTGTCTCTCTCTCTCTCTCTCTCTCTCTCTCTCTCTCTCTCTCTCTCTCTCTCTCTCTCTCTCTCTCTCTCTC
Organism: Gigantopelta aegis; assembly: GCF_016097555.1. Taxonomy (NCBI): domain Eukaryota; kingdom Metazoa; phylum Mollusca; class Gastropoda; order Neomphalida; family Peltospiridae; genus Gigantopelta; species Gigantopelta aegis. The sequence continues at coordinate 4,941,587 of NC_054702.1, read as the reverse complement.
TCTCTCTCTCTCTCTCTCTCTCTCTCTCTCACACACACACACACACTCTCTCTCTCTTTCTGTCTCGGTTTGCCTGTGTGTATGTCTCTGTCTCTGTCTCTCTGTCTCTGTCTCTCTCTCTCTCTGTCTGTCTGTCTCTCTCTCTCTCTCTCACACACACACACACTCTCCCTCTCTCTCTCTCTCTCTCTCTCTCTCTCTCTCTCTCTCTCTCTCTCTCTCTCTCTCAGTCCTATATTATATCTTTGTACCTATACAAATTATCTGAAACTACTACAATGCAAAGTATTGCCTTATTTATTTATCTCAGTATATATTCTAGGACGTTTAATGTTATACTGATTGTGATTGTAGTTCGAAATTGTAGACTACAACATTATGTATATATAGTAGTAATATAAACTATATTTCCTGTCAGACTTCTTTGTTTCATTTTACATACTCAAATTGGCTTTATGTTATTATATCAATCATTTGTCTTTATATATCTTCTTTATTTTGGTATAACTTTTTTTTAATTATGTCTATATTTATTTTATTAAAATATTACATTTATTACATAACGTCATAACGCATATTATATATTGTCATAACGCATAAAAACAAATTGCATTTTGTAATGGGTAACGCGAACTAGAATGGGCGGTCAGAGAAAAACGACAAGTAACAGGTAAATGGGTGATCAGAGAGAAGAAAAACATAACCGACAAACGGGTGATCAGAGAAAACAAAAGCGTAACCGGGAAATGGGTTATCAGAAAGAGAAAAAGCATATCCGGCAAATGGCTTAAGCAGATTTTCAATTATTAAAGGACTGAAACGCCATCATAAAGCTAACTTGGCAACACACTTGAATCATTGTGTTCGTATATTTCGCTACAGCACAATGCATGTTAAGTTTGTTAAATTGTTTTAAAATTTACTTCTAGATGCTGACGAGTGCCTTTTGAAAACCCACAAATGCCACTACAGCGCCAACTGTACCAACACGTATGGGTCGTATGAGTGTACATGCAAACGAGGATTCACTGGCAATGGATTCATCTGTAAACGTAAGACACACTTTTTGGTGCACTTAATATATATATATATTGTAACACAGTAAGTGCATGTTTGCTTTCTAAATTCTAATCGTTTTGATTATTTACAAGTGTACATATATATATATATATATATTACGTATTTAATATGCACTCCTGAGAACGCAAACAGTTTCACCTATGAGTAATGCATCTTATAAGGGGAATATGTTGCCGTTTTGGTTGTGCTGTTTTATGTATACTGGTAACTGAGATGTGAACCAATTCAAAAGGAATGTGCATGGAATGTATAATATTAACTGAAGACGTGGGTGTATGGGTGTTACGGTGAGGTGCATATTAATTAATACACGATGTTGAGACTGTAAAACATGGCAATACATACTGCTATCAATATCGCTCATGTGTAACGTAGTAATATATTTAGGTGACAGTATTATAATGCATGGGATATTCAGTACTACTATTTATAGCATTATCAAATGTTAAACAGAAGCCGAATATTTGCATCTACCGATATTAGTTCGTATGTGTCGAATACTATTATTTTTATGATATTACTATTAGTATGCATAAAGTGTTGAATATTAATATACATTGTATCGGGTTCATACCCCAAACACCCCAATAACAAAACAAAAATACCAAACAAAACCCCCAAACAAAACAAAAACCCCAACATAACGCTACTGAATATGTAATTGTACAAAATATGTGGGGACTGTAATAGTGATTATTTCAGACACATAACTATGTGGATATTTGCCACATTCGGTGCCCATAGGTCAAATATTGTTAAAATAGAAATACATTCACAACAATGCGACGCTCTCTTCACTAGTTGCTACCCTGTCGGGCGTCACATGTCTTTACGTACAATGTTGAATCGTTTGCCATTTTAACAATATGTGACTTATGGACCACACATTGTCACCGAGTATGACACATATCCATATGGTATGGCGTGTGGAATATAAAAGTTACAGTCTCTATATTTGTTTAATAATTTCATATTCAGTAGGGTTATAGGTTTGTTTTCGGGCCACTCGATATATATCTGATAGTGTCAGTATTCATAACTAGTGAGACTACACGTACAAATTATTTTCAGCGGATAACGAGTGCACGGCACAGACACACTTGTGTGATTTTAATGCAGACTGTGTGAACTTCGTGGTTGGTTACAACTGCATCTGTCATCCGGGATACACTGGCAATGGAAGAAACTGTACTGGTATGTAATCCAAGAACTATATTTAAAACATATATTTTACATGATTGAATTCTAATAATATTTTTGATAGAATATACCATATGGTACCTTTTCAGTGACTACGACACTTATGTTCTTGAATAGCAACATAGGGTAACATATATTTCTTGTCAAGCTTCTAAACAAGATGTCGAATATATTGTTAGGAACTCTGTGGATAATTTTGACTTGTATAGTCAAAAGACTGTTTCATCTGCAATATTCAGAGATCTTGTATAAAGTAGCTTTATTTAGTTATGTATGATTAATTTAGATACTTAACTAATTAATTACTGCATATACTGTTTCATTATTTTTAAAGTAGCACAGCAAAACATATATTATAATTAGATGCTTATTTGAGCCCTTATGTATTTATTTATTGATTTTTAAATTAATTAAATGTTTGCATATACTGTTTCAATGTTGTTATTTTTAAAATTCCTTTTTATATTGCAGACATTAACGAGTGTTTGTCAAGGGTGTGTGATGTTAACGCTGTCTGTAACAACACGGGGGGATCCTATAGCTGTTCCTGCAAGTCTGGATTCACGGGAGATGGATACTCGTGTAAAGGTATTTTCTGTCTTAACCCATTTGTAGTGTGTGCGAAACGATAATATGTTTATCTTATGTCTGATAGGAAAATATGATTGTCTGTTAGACGTTTAAACCAAACGAATATACAGAATACAATTACTTATCTACAAACAGATCCTGTGTATGTCGGTGTCGTTTTTTGCATGAAATGAATTTCGAACAGAAACATGATGAAAGTGTTAAATTGTTAATAGAAAAACCCGTTATGTGTAATGTATAAGGTAGTGACAAATCACTGCAATAGTAGAACATAGTTAATAATTAGACCCAACAGCTTTGATATTTTAACATGTTAGCAATACAAAATTAGAGACACCCTGCCCCACAAATATGGTTTCTAACAACAGGCGAAAAATTACAACTTATTGAAAAATTCAATAAATCTGACATAAAGCTAACTGGATAATATGAACATAAAATTCGTATATTTATATTATTATGATCTAATGCAGGATGCGAATTCGGTAATTTCATATTTGTGTGAGATCATACAGTGTATAAACTAATTGGCAGATATCGACGAGTGTTCCAGTGGGACGACGTCTTGTCCGCTACGATCACAATGTGTTAATACCGGAGGGTCGTACAAGTGCATGTGCCTCGATGAAACCGAGCCAGACCCGGCTACTGGCTGCAAAGGTAATGTATAAATGGTTCTTTAATTTATAGAGGATATCTTGTAATATGTCTTGGTGGTGGTGCTGTTTTTTGTTGATGGTTGTTGTGCTTTTTAATTTTTAATTTTTCTTTTTTGTTTGTGTTTTTCTTTTTTGTGTGTGTTTTGTTAGTTTTTTAATTTTTGGTTTGTTATAAAGGTATCGCAATAGTATTCCTGTGTTATAAAATGTTTTTAACTTAGGTAGGACAATGGATTAGATGTTGTTAGTGTTATTATTAGTACCATCACATGATCATTACAATTACCACCATCATCATGAACATCTTAATATGGAAATTATGATGATATTACTTATTATCATCGTCATCATCATCATCATCATCATCATCATCATCATTATCATCGTTAAGCCTAAATACAATTGTATTTCTGTATTGAATCATTTGCAGGCGCGTGTGCAGAAATTTAGCAGGGTGGGTCTAGACTATGGGGATTGAATCGTCCCTCTCCCCCGCCCCCCCCCCAAAAAAAAAAATACATTGAAAAAACAAAACTGGTGTTTGAGCGGGATGGAGTGGGGGCTGATTTAATTCACTATTATATAATAATTAAGTGAGACAATACTAATTTCAGATTTCGATATATGCAAGAGTAAATTTCACAAATGTAGTAAGAGGGCGACTTGTATGAAGACAGATGCGTCCTACAAATGTGAATGCAACAATGGATATACAGGAGATGGAATCACTTGTAGAGGTATGTTATCACTTGTAGAGGTACGTTATCACGTGTAGCAGTACGTTATCACTTGTAGAGGCTCGTTATCACTTGTAGCAGTACGCTAGTGTTGATGTATTACATACATAGCGAACTGTGTTCCTATATTAAAGGACTTACTTAGTGAAATGTTAACTAAATTAACTAGTTGTTTATTGTAATTTATATCCATGCTAGTATGCACATAAACACTTGGGGTAACATGCTGTCTTGTCCACGACGTGGCTAAATGTTAGTTGTTGATATTAAGTAGGAGAGAAGTTGATGTCAGTGTCCTCAAAACTATCTAGTGATACCATGTTTTGTTTTGTTTCCTTTAACGACACCACTTGAGTACATTGATGTATTAACCATTGTGAACTAGCTGTGGAACAGTTGGTCATTGTCGACACGCAGTCTTTAAAGGAAGGCCACTACATTGTTCCATCAGCAGCAAGGGATATTTTACATGACAGTACATATCACATCCTTTAATACACCAATCGTGGTGCACTGGTTGGGACGGTGACAAATTATAAAGGTATTGGCTCATCGAGGTTGCTCGATCCTATGAATCAAGCACCCCAGGCGAATGCCCTACCGAATGTACTATAATCCGTCTGGTCTAAGTGACATTGGCTGAGTCTGTATTCAAAATCGGGTACAAACCCGACATGTTCAATCCTAACACATGAACTCTTAGTCATATTACTCCAGCAGTTTGTTGTAATACTACATACATTGTATGTGTCGATGGGAATCACGATGGATGTGATGGTCTTGTTTCAGATGTTAATGAATGCAAAGATGGAAGTCACGGGTGTCACGCAAACGCGACCTGCAGTAATCGACTGGGAACACACGTCTGTCTCTGTAATCAAGGATTTGAAGGAAATGGACGTGATTGTACCGGTCAGTGTATTGCTTACATTTTAGGCATATAGATATATAAATTCTGAATGACAAAACAGTTATCTGTATCTCTAGATTCCGTATCTAATGCCTCGTCTATTATATTAAAGTACAGCTACTCCCATTTTGTACACACTAATACTACTGAAGCAGTGTGTTAACGTTTGCTTTATTAGAATGTACTGATTGAAAGAAATAATAATAACAACAATTATGGTCTGTATCCAAACCCTCATCCACAATATATTGAAGTCAACTGTGTTATTCGCAGTCATTTCCACTGTCTTGACATTCTATTCCACGTTGCAGCTTTGTATTTTATACAGGCATATCTAGTTAATAAAATTTAATCTCAAATGCTATGTGCTCCATTATTTGTTCCATCAGTAATGACATGCCTGTGATAGGAACTCCCTAGGGAAGTGGCGGTCCTTCTAGGGACGAGCACCTGATAGTGGATCACGGAAGAGATCAATACTTTGCCTAACGCCCATTCGACTAGTGAGGTTATAATGTTCGATTATAATCGACAATTGGTTGGTTTTGGTTTGGATCTAGTTATATGATAATCGATTATACAAATCTACAATCGACTGTGTAGGTAAATGTTAAGTGAAATTGTTCCTCCAGTTTCGATGATAGAACTGATTGAAATATTGTGGGGTCTCGGTTTGCTTTCATGTGTGCATAAAGACAAAATACTTTAATAGATAATAAAGCCAAAATTTGCCTATTGAACAGACTGTCTACTCATACTTCTTTATTACTGTTTTCATACATTTGCGATGTAGATTTTCGATCACTTTCTAGTTTTACTAAGGACCCTTGGATAACTCAGTGTGTGTGCAAAATAGCAGCAGATTAGTAATATTGCTTTAATGAATTATACAAACATCATATTGGATTGATACATTGTTTGCTATTTACGTGTTGTATTGAGTGATAGATCACACATAAATGTCAAGTTATAGCGAAATATAGCATTTACAATTATGATCATGCAGATATCGACGAATGTGATGCAGCCATTCAGAGATGCCCAGCATCTTCCTCGTGTACAAATTCCATTGGTTCCTTCAACTGTAGCTGTAACTCCGGATACACCTATGCTGGATCTGAATGTAAAGGTGAGTTTAGCAAGACGCCATGTTTTCTGGTTGTATAACACAAATAACTGATGCAACAAAAATAATGGTCCAATATACATTATTATATGTGAATACAGGGGCCGATCCAAGAAATATGTTGATGGAGGTTCTAATAGGAAGAGAGCACATGAACCAACTACTCAAACGGACATACTAATGGAGAACCAAGACAATATTAAACACTTGGGGTTTTTTTAAAGGGCGTTGCCCTTTACCGCTGAGCAAGCCTTTGGAGCAGCTTCACATGCTACATATTATAAAAGCTAATGTAGCTAGCCAACATTTAAAAAACATATTTATATAGCATAATAAACACCTATCAGTTAAAAGTTTTGTTTTCTGTAACAACACTACTAGAGCACATTGATTAATTAATCATCGGCAGTTGAATGTCAAATATTTAGTAATTCTGATACGTAAACAGAGAAAATTAAACCTGCTACAGTTTTCCTAATGCAGCAACGGATCTGTTATGTGCATTTTCCCATACAGCTTCCATACACAGTAACAATCTGTAACTCTTTGGCGACCGACGCAGAATCATATGTAAATATGACATAAAGTGTGGCCATGCTATATGTCATAGTGATTACAAACTATAAAATTTGTATATGTAACAATGACATAACTGAGATATTGTGTTATGCCACATGTCCACTGCGTCAACATAAATACTACATTTTACGTAAACAAAAATAAAATCGATGTATTTAGTACATATATGGTTACACTGAGCATGTACTGCACAGTACCTAGTGGTTACCAATTTGTATGTCTTACTTCCTTCTGTAACTAAAACGTCTGTGTCTGTACCTGTTATAATGACGTCGACATTTCCTCGCAGATATTGACGAGTGTTCAGCCGCGATTCGCATCTGCCACCGTGACGCTGAATGCCTCAACACTAATGGTTCCTACAGCTGTAGTTGTCGTGCTGGCTTCACGGGCTCTGGAGTTACCTGCAAAGGTAATATGTCACGTGGTCCGTGTCGTAGTAGTCCATAGTTGATAGCCCATGCATGTATTGGTGTAGACAAGGGTGGTGGAATGGGGCCCCAGCTCTCTCCCCCAAACACACCTCGTTTGTTCCGACACATTGTATACGTTTCTGTTGGCCACAAATACTATTCATAAAGAGTACTGTTGCCCATCTCAACCCCGATGTTGATGGTTCACGCATGCAAGTCTGTCTGTTTATCTTATTTATAATTTCAGATTTTTTCAATTCGTCAGAAAGTATGTTATGTTTGAATTTTGTAATTTATATTTCTGCTCGTTGTTTTTTTTTGTGTGTGTTTTTGTTTTTATTATTATTATTATTGTTGTTGATGTTGTTTTGTGGTTGGTTGGCTGTTTGTGTTAAAATGTATGTATGTGATTTTAGAGTTTAAAATAATCCATATATTCACGTAAATGTACATATGCTACCTGTACGTATGTATGCATGCAATAAAACAAACATATTAGCATTTAAACTTAATATTTACTCAATTATCGTTATAGCTCAACCATCGGCTAGCGGCAGGGCATCTGTGATTGCACCGGAAATGGGTAAGAATACCTATAATGTATTTAAAACTAGATGTATTTCATGTAATGATTTTGTTTCGACATTGATCTCGCGAATAAAACTAGCTTGTCTCATAAATAAACGAGTAGGCCTCCGAGAATTGAACATTAAACACAAAAATAGATTCAGAGTTAGTATGTCGAGGCCGGGTCAGTAGGATGAGGCTGGGTCAGTATGTCGAGGCCAGGTCAGTAGGATGAGGCTGGGTCAGTAGGATTAGGCCGGGTCAGTATGTCTAGGCCGGGTCATTATGATGAGGCCGGGTCAGTATGTCGAGGCCAGGTCAGTAGGATGAGGCTGGGTCAGTAGGATTAGGCCGGATCAGTATGATGAGGCCGGGTCAGTATGTCGAGGCCGGGTCAGTATGTCGAGGTCGGGTCAGTAGGATGGGGCTGGGTCAGTATGTGGAGGCCGGGTCAGTAGGATGAGGCTGGGTCAGTATGTCGAGGCCGGGTCAGTAGGATGAGGACGCCGGGTCAGTATGTCGAGGCCGGGTCAGTAGGATGAGGACGCCGGGTCAGTATGTCAAGGCCGAGTCAGTAGGATGAGGCTGGGTCAGTACGTCGAGGCCGGGTCAGTAGGATGGGGCTGGGTCAGTATGTCGAGGCCGGGTCAATATGATGAGGCTGGGTCAGTATGTCGAGGCCGAGTCAGTAGGATGAGGCTGGGTCAGTACGTCGAGGCCGGGTCAGTAGGATGAGGCTGGGTCAGTATGTCGAGGCCGGGTCAATAGGATGAGGCTGGGTCAGTATGTCGAGGCCGGGTCAATATGATGAGGCTGGGTCAGTATGTCGAGGCCGGGTCAATAGGATGAGGCTGGGTCAGTAGGATGAGGACGCCGGGTCAGTATGTCGAGGCCGGGTCAGTAGGATGAGGACGCCGGTTCAGTATGTCGAGGCCGGGTCAGTAGGATGAGGACGCCGGGTCAGTATGTCGAGGCCGGGTCAGTAGGATCAGGCCGGGTCAGAAGGATCAGGCCGGGTCAGTATGTCGAGGCCGGGGTCAGTATGTCGAGGCCGGGTCAGAAGGATGAAGCCGGGTCAGTAGGATGAGGCCGGGTCAGTATGTCGAGGCCGGGTCAGTATGTCGAAGCCGGATCAGTAGGACTAGGTCGAGGCCGGGTCAGTAGGACGAGGCCGGATCAGTAGGTCTAGGTCGAGGCCGGATCACTAGGTCTAGGTCGAGGCCAGATCAGTAGCTTTAGTTCGAGGCCGGGTCAGTAGGTCTAGGTCGAGGCCGGATCAGTAGCTTTAGTTCGAGGCCGGGTCAGTAGGACTAGGTCGAGGCCGGATCAGTAGGTCTAGGTCGAGGCCAGGTCACTAGGTCTAGGTCCAGGCCACGTCAGTAGGTCCAGGCCATGTCAGTAGGACGAGGTCTGGTCTGTAGGATAAGGCTGGGTCAGTAGGACGAGGCCGGATCAGTAGGTCTAGGTCGAGGCCGGGCCAGTAGGTCCAGGCCATGTCAGTAGGACGAGGTCGGGTCTGTAGGATAAGGCCGGGTCAGTAGGTCGAGGCCGAGTCACCAGCCTCCGTGTCTAAGAAGGTCAAGGTCACCAATATCACGGGAAGTAGGTCATGACGTTATATAGGTTTTGTTATTACTAATGACATTCTAAATGTTACACGAACAAAACTAGTTTACGTACAATTATATTTGCGTGAGCAACGTGCCAATGAATTGATCGTTCTTGCAGTTTTCAGAAGCGTGAACATGGACCATGTAACTCAGTGATAATGCTGAGATGCTAAAAGTTCTTAATTCAATCCCATCGTTCGAAATGCAACTAACGTTTTATGATTGGTATGCCAACATCCCGTTGTAAATATAAGCAAATATAATGTAAATATATTTTATTTAACAAAACATCGTTGTTGCCGTTTTTGTTTTTTTGTAAATATACTGTAAGGAGTAGCAGTTGGCAAAATATAATTATATGTTAGAACATTAAGTCCTAGTTTAAAATGTGATCATTATAAAACATTATTGATAGAAAACACACATTATTTCTATACGTATCATCTCCGTCATTATCATTATTATCATCATCATCATCATCCACAATTAGAAAATGTTAATTTTTTTGTTTTTTGTTTTGCAGCTGGACTGATTGGAGGGATTATAGGTGGCGTTTTCCTAATTGTCATTGTCGTTGGTGTTATCTTCTACTGTGCACGTAAGTAGTTTCTTACGTTTGACTGATTCATGTTACATTCAAGTCCATCATGATAGGGTTGTGACTAGATAATGAATGAATGAATGAATGAATGAATTAATGAATGTTTGACGACACCCCAGCATGAAAAATACATCGGCTATTGGGTGTCAAACTATGGTAATGCAAACAAATAAAGTGATGATCAAAATAAATATAAACATTCAGAATTTAAATAAAAAGAGTGTAAAGAACTGTGCTAAAATACAAATATCACAGATAGATACCGACTTTTACTCAAAAGGTGCCCCACAAGGGGAGGTGTGCTGTATTGGCCATTCTCAAAGAGAATGTTACACGCCTACACCACGGTGAGGTTACAGCACGCGCAGGGGTAACTAGATAAATAATGTCACATGCATATTTCATGCTGCCTATCAAAATACCATTCTATCACTAATTATAGTTATTGTTTTGTGTCATGCGCCATTTTCAGCGAAAGCAATATTTCATAGTCATAATTTTATCCAAAATACACAACATAAAATAATTGACGTTATTCAATTTTATTATTTATGAGTATTTATTTATTTATTTATTTATTTATTATTATTATTATTATATTAACCACCTGATATAATGTTTCTAAATGACAAATTCACATGTGACATATTTTCTAAATATTCCCTAACGTATGTTTTTTACCTGTCAACCTTTTTGTTTCAGAAAAAGATGTAAAACAACAAAAAAGAAGAAAACAAAAAGAAGACCTTTTGGATAGCTACAATGATGTGCAACATTAAGTGTAATAATCGTTCTGTAAATCATAATACATACCATTCAAAACCCGGCGAATATTAACGGGTAATGCTGAACGCATTTGACTGTGGCGGTTTGTGGATGAGATGATTAAAAAGTGGTAAAATGTTTCAAAGTATATCCGGTAAGTGTACTCTGGTGAAATCGTGTGTATTTGTTAACACACAAACATTTAAATATTATGCGAAAACGGAATAAGAAACGAAATGGGCTGTCTATTTATTTATTATTTATCATAATCACTTAGAATAATATTTTATTGAAATCAATATAATATAGACGAATATGCAGACGATATACAGCCTTATCAAGCATTGTACATAAAACTAATATTTGTTGTTTGTACTTATAACAGACGATACCGATTCACTTCAGCATAATACTTATATAATAAATCACTTGTATTCCTAGTGGTCTAATTTTCATATCATTCGTGGACAATTGCAGTCAACGAATTTAAAAACTCAGAGGAACTATAACACATGTAGGCTATGCATATGATAAACATTTATTACATTACCTTTTCAATTCACGAAGTTAAGAACCCAACGGGATTTGTTTGGTAACAAAACCATGCAAATTTAAACCTGCGAAAATAAAGAATTTCACATAATTAAGTTACATCGATAGAAGAGTATTATAAATACGCCCAATAATAAGATTATGAGAGTTTTCTGAAGGGAAATGTTTATTTTTAAAATGCCACTATTTGTATTGTGTTGTGAAATTACTGGTGATGGTTGACAGCTTTATGTATTCAGGGTTTCAAACTGAACTGCAAATAGATTCTCTACAGCAAAGACATTTTTGATGAAACAGCCCACATGCGATTTTTTAATGTGTTTTAATATATAATTATTCATATATTCGTATGTTGTTATCATAAATTGTCTACTATTTCATTGTCATTTTTTTTAGTTAGGTTTCTAAACTCATATGGCTTGTTTGTTGTTTTATTTCTATGCTATACATGAATGTTAGAAGCTATGTTCCCAGGAAGATACATTAAAAAAGGAGAACATATGCCTGAGCAGTTGGGGGGGGGGGGGGGGGGGGGGGTTCGACCCCAGAATGCCACACGAGCCTGTTTAGTCGGAGATGGCCAAAGTATCTGTATAATAGTTGAAAAGGCCATGTTGCCATAGTCTATTGATATTTGTCTGATGTGTAATTCAATAGTGTGTCGTAGGTAATAACTGTACCATGTGGCGTACCGGTAATACTCTAGTTAATTAGTTAGTTGCATATGTATTTCTTTTTTCTTTCTTTTTTATAATATACATTGATTATTTAACTAATAAAATATAATAAAGAAAATATGTGTTGAATGTATAATTATTAATCGTGAGCAAATCAAAAGAATTAGTATGGTAAAAATGTAACGTGAGTAACCGTGGAATTGCCCATATGCGGGGAATGGTTATATGATAATAGTGAATTAATTGGGCAAACATTACAATCGGTAGTTCAGTATTACAGTAGGTTTTATGACCACCAAAATTTTGAAGGAAGGTTGGAGTCAGAAGAGAAATTTGAAAGTTGATGGGTTTTTTTTTATCAGTAAATCGCAAATTCAAACAATAAAAATGACTAAAAACTGAACAATAACAACTCTATGATAAACTGAATGAAAACGATTGACAGAAATAATGTGTTTAATGGACCTTCCTGCAAATGGTCAAAATCGAGAATGACACCCCACGCACGTGTACGGGGCAACTGCGTGATCCATGTGCAACATATGGAATATATTTCGGTCTGTTGGTAAACAGATATGAACGTTCTTTACTAGGATGCCTGTGGTCTAATAGTTGATATTAATATTTCAGGTTCCCCTACTTTTTTTAAGAGTATATATATATATATATATATATATATATATATATATATATATATATATATATATATATATATATACTGAACACAAAAGAGACTTCCGATTTGTACATATAGTATTTGTTGTGTTAAAGAATTCAGTAGTATTAGCCTTGAGCTGTATTATCAGGATTCATGAATTTTATCGATAATTTTTGCACTGTTAATCGTCGACAACATGAAATTAAATTTGCACGTGCATGCATGGTTCGACATGTGCCGTGTAGTATTCGGTCAATGTGTTTTACTTGTCTTACTGACATTGTTGTCAAGTGAACAAAAACGCTTCAAAATGTGTACAAAAATTAACTTTTTTTACATTGTAGCATTTTTAGTATGCCAAGAATAACCAATAATTTACCCGAACGGGCGATTGGCATGCTTGATGCTGGCATGTCGACAGAAGACGTTGCAAGGCATGTTGGGAGTTCTAGTCGAGCGATACGAAATCTTCGCGTAAGATTCGAACGACAGGAAGCACCAACGACTTGCCACGTCGTGGACGTCCGCGTGTTACAACGCGTGGTCAAGACCGCTATATCATGAACACGCATTTGCGCAATCAATTCCAAACTGCCACTGCTACTGCTGCTAACACACCTGGGCTTCATAATAACCGAATCAGTGGGCAAACTGTTCGTAATCGTCTGCGGGAGAACGGTTTACGTCGGATGCGTTTTAACGCAACGTCATCGTCTAAATCATCTTAATTGGGCACGTGTACATACTCGTTGGATACGGCGACGCTGGAGTACCGTTCTTTTTTCGGATGAATCCAGATTTTCTTTACAACGTGGTGATGGCAGGGTGCGCGTCTACCGTAGGAGAAATGAACGCTATGCTGAATGTTGTGTTCTTGAACGAGATCTTTTCGTGGGTGGGGGTTCTGTCATGGTCTGGGCAGCCATTGCCCATGGTTATTGTTCACCACTGGTCGTCATTGATGGCATTTTAAATGCTCAACATTACGCGATGACATTCTCGCTCATCACGTCATTCCTGTGTTCCATAACAACGCCAACATCTCGATTTTTCAGCATGATAATGCCACCTCTCATACAGCTAGAGACACTGTACATTTTCTTAGGACAAATAACATTGATTTCATTGATGTCTGGCCCGCTAAAAGTCCTGATCTCAACCCCATCGAACATGTCTGGGATAGTCTGGACAGACGATTGAGGCGTCGTCCCAACCCACCCGCTAACGTCAACGAACTTCGTCAAGCGCTCATTCATTCCACAGGCAGAAATCAACACTTTTGTCAATTCTATGCGCCAAATTCAAGGCAAATTTAAAGAAATCCTGTTACAGAAATGGAGATCACAGTGTGACAAAGAAGAAGAAAAATCTATCAAAAGATGGGAAACGTCAAAACAGTGGCTCCTGAAATATGAAGAAGAATTTCATACCACTGTGTACAAAGACAGTCCATGGCTGAAACCACGTCTGCAGAATAACAGCAGTCATGGCTGGAGAAACAAACGTCATGAAAACAACACTGAAGAGCAAGAGTCAACGTATAGAGAACATCCGATATACGGTAATCAAAAAAGGACCAGCCGATACGTAACGTACATTGAACGAAAAACACAAAATGGCCGTATCCTTCAAAATAACAACAATACGGAGCATCATCACAGAACAGCATCGAGCCAAAGGCAGAGAAACAATACCTATAGAAATTCAGACCAAAGATCACCTTCGTGGAGAGAATCAACATCGATGCCACAAGCAGCACGGAGAACCAACCACAGAGAACAACAAGGGTCGAACCTTTTTTTAGCCCACAGCAGGAGCTCAGAACAGACAGGTTGGCAGAAAATCACCCACAGGAGGCGGAAATAAAAATAATCAACTTATCTCACCGGAAATTCACTACCACAGAAACACGGGTTTTGGAAAAGTGTTTGAAATTTACCCCCACACCAAAGAATAACAATATAGAAGAATTAAAGGAAGATATTAATGAGTTCTGTCGCCAGTTAAGAAACACTGAATACTTTTTTGAAAACAATAGTTCTAATGATGATTCTATAGTTAGGAATAAAAGTTATTGGAGTGCAATAAAAGGTAGGAATAGAAACCTAGATGATTATATCGAAGTAGTTTCAAAATATCCTCTCAATAACAATCCTAAATCAAATTCAAATATAAAAGATTATGAAAGAAAATGTTTATTAAATTTAGCAAATGATAAGTCTATTGTTATTAAACAAGCGGATAAGGGTGGTGCTATTGTTATCATGAATACTGCTGAATACAAACAAATGGCTCTTTCCATAATTGAAGATCAGAATAATTACATAGAAATTACAGAGGTAAAATCAAACAATTTTAAACAACTTAAAATATTTATAAAACGATTTGAGGGAGAATTGACCGAAAAGGAATTTGATTATTTAACAAATTGTGAATGTAAGGAGAGTAATTTTTATGGCCTTCCTAAAGTACATAAGAGCCAGATTATTAATTCTATGTGCAGAGAAGCACAGAAAAGTTATGTAGAATTATTGCATCCCAATGACTTACAGTTACGACCAATTGTAGCTGGCCCAGTGTGTGCAACCCACAGACTGAGCAATTTCATTGATATATTATTGAAACCATTTTTAATAAAAGTAACCAGTTATACAAGAAACACTATGGAGTTCATCAACAACCTGCCAGAAAAGACAACGGAAGAAAGCGTACTGGTAACATTTGATGTAACAAAACTATATTCCAGCATATCACATGACCTTGGAATCACCGCAGTGTTATACTGGTTAACCAAATATCCCGAACTTTTGCCAGAACGAATTTCGAAGTCTTTAATTGTAGAAAGCATAAAATATATATTGGAAAACAATATATTTTACTTTGATGGGAAACATTACAAACAGATTAAAGGGACGGCAATGGGTACCAAAATGGCACCAAGCTATGCCACACTGACTTTAGGTTACCTAGAACAAATATTAGAAACTAAAATTACAAATATATTTGGATCAGACTTTCAGCTATATTTCAAGAAGAACTGGACACGTTTTCTTGATGATTGTTTCATACTGTGGCCTTTGTCCAAACATTGTTTGGAATTATTTCACGAGTTACTTAACACACTGAATAGTAACATAAACTTTACTATGGAAACAGGCGCAAAGAAAACTCCTTTTCTAGACACTTTAGTAATCAAGTGTGGACGCATAATAGAAACTGATATATTTTACAAACCAACTGATAGCAAACACTACCTTTCTTTCTCATCCTGTCATCCGAGTCATACGAGAAGAATGTGTCAAATATACAAACACGTGATCAACGTCTCCGGGAACTAAACATGTATCTTAAAACGCGAGGTTATCCAAAACAGCTAATATCAGATAGTATCGAAAAGGCGGTAGTATTAGATAGAAAATTACTTTTAAAACCAAAACAAATCGTTTCAGCAAAAAGGCCGCTGGCATTTGTATCCACCCATAACCCGCAGAACCCCGATATATATAAAAAGATCTTGTCAGAATTGCACATTTTAAAACAAAATGAAAAAATGTCATCCATACTAGACTCTATTTCAATTATAAATAGTAAGAGACAAAGCAAAAACTTGAAACAGATACTGACAAAAGCACCACTTGAATCTACAACAGTAGAACATAAATGCAGTGTCAAAAAGTGTAACCGAAGTAACTGTGGTACATGCCAACATATTTTAGAAGGCACACATATAGAATTCAACCACAAAGGTTTATTTTGGGTACACAGGGATATGGATTGTTCGGTTAACAATGTTATTTATGTAATTACATGCCAAGGTTGCAAAGAACAATACATTGGTCATACCACTCAGCTGAGAGCCAGAGTACGCGTATACAAACAGCAAATAAAACGACCTGAAACAAGATGCATACCCTTGAGTTCACATTTAAATATATGTGCGGCACAAAAAGATATTAAATTCACCATTTTCCCATTTTATCACATAGATACCAATGATGAAATGAAAAGAAAGACAAAGGAAATGTATTTTATTAGAAAGTTTTGTCCACTTCTTAATGCTCTTCATTGGATAAAAGCAACAATGGCGTAATTAAATCAATCCCCTTCTACTACAGTAACGTCATAATATGTATGACGTCATATTTAGCAGTTATTTTGTTCCTTTCTGAAGATAAGTACAGACTGAAACATGTAAAAGGATCATTATTTCTTTAATTTGTTTTTTTTTTAAATACATATATACTGTACACTTGTTTTCTTTTATCATTTTATATATATATATATATATATATATATATATATGTAATATACTGGAAAGTATATATAAATAGGCTCGGAAGGGTTCGATTTAATATCTCGATCACACATTTCGTGGTTCTTCGCTGTGGGCGATGAATTTGATAACTATTGCATGTAATTCATCCTGAGTGTAAAGGAAGTAGTAACGAAAGTCTCGGCACTAGGAAAAGGCAACTGCAAGTCGTAAGTACGTAACGTGTTGTGACACTCCACACTCAGCGCTGCACGGACCTGACATTCATACGTCATCAAATACACATAACCATTGGACAGAATCAATGGGCAATTTGACAGGCTTTGAAACCAATACGATATTCTCAAGCAGTTCAGAATATCCTATAACAAAAACGTTGAAGGCTAAAATAAAACTAGTAATAGATTTGTTATTTTATATACAAACATCCAAAATTTGTCCCCGTTATACTCTAGTTGTGACGTCACGTTCTCGTCATTTAAAAATGACCCCGCTTGTAACAATCTGCAGTATGCTTACGCTTCTATTTGCAATAAATAAGTTCATTGAAGCCGGACGTGAGAATTAAAGTTGTCCGTCCAGTACAAAGTTTCACAAAATCCCCATGTGTCATCCACTTTGGAGTCTCCCTAATGATCGTCTTATATGGGAATGGAAAGAGATTATTGCAACCGGCTCAACCTCGCCGTATTTCGGTACTGTCTCATGGTCTGAATATACTTCACCTAAAAATAATGTATTATGCTCGTTGACGAATGCTCGCTATACCCATAACACCAACATATCCCTGTCAGCAGCATTCGGTGCTGGCATAGATAATCTTGACTGTTGCCTCTGTAGCCGCACAAAAACGACTTGGATAATCAACCGACGGGGTTCTCCTCGTCTCCTCTCTTCTCAGCAGTCTCAGTTCTTTTGTCTGTCGTTGGGTTGGTCGTCTCTGGCTCATCTGGAACATCAATCTATCTCCTGGTTCCTGTGAGTGTTCTACTTTTCCATTCTATTTTCCTGCCGCACCACAAACACAGGGATATCCTTATATATCTTGGATAATGCGAGGTTCCTCTTCATTTCAAAACCATCATTTCACCATAGCCAGTTTTAACCAAAACTTTGTTTGCAGGATGGAACCCCGTTATATTCCCTCTACATGTTGTACTGTACTGTTCTGTATGATCTTACAGTCTTGAAAAAGCCTGACGTGTAACATAGATTCTTATTTCACGTCGGATTTTGTTCAATTTATAAAAGAAACACAACAAAACGGAATATACCTGATACCACTGTAGAAGTGGGACATCTTAGATTGTAAGACAACATGTGTCCGTTGTTGTGTCACAGAGATAGGGATATAAGATTATCTCCTACGTATTTAAGGAGGATACAAATGATCATTGCCAGGTATACTTGACAACGCGAATCTACTCACAAGAGTTCCATCCTTATAACATAGCGCACGATCTTAATAATGAGAATTCACCAGAAAATTCCAGATATTTAGTGTGTTACGAAACCAGAAATTATATCTTGATTTGTTGATGTAAAGCGTTATTTTTAAACGACACAACGCAAACACTGTTTATGTGATATAATAATTTTTGACACTTATTCAAAACCAAAAAGTAACATATAAGGAAAAAATGACGTTTTATTCGATGACGTTTTCAACAATTTATTCTCTGTATGTACACTACTAGGCTATTGTTGAACAAACTAAACAAAATCATACAAAAAATCATACTGGATATAACATAAATACATCATGACGGTGGTTAAAATTTAGACCTCTCTGGACTTCCTCTCTCTCTCTCGCCTCACTCTCTCTTCTCTCATTTCATCGTTGTTATATAAACAAAATATATATAGAACTGCAACTTCTTTACAATATATCGTAGCCATGTTAGACGTTAATGGTACAATTTACAATATACATGAAAAATAAACGTACTGTCATTGATTTTGTTTCAATTTATAAATAAAACGAGAACCTGTACCACTGTAGAGTGGGACACTAGATGGTAAGGAAAAACATGTTAAAGGTGGATATAAGATTATCTCCTACGTATTTCGATACAAATGGATCCCAGGCTTGAGATACTGTCACAGAGTATCCCCTATGACATAGCGGATCTGGTTCACCAGAAAATTCCAAGTATTTAGTGCATTTACGAAACCAGAAATTAGGCTGACATTTTTAAACGACACTGCAACCCGTGATAGATATTTGTATAAAGTAGACATATAAAAAATATAATTTTTCAACAATTTATTCTCTGTATGTACACTACTAGGCTATTGTTGAACAAATTAAACAAAATCATACAAAAAATCATACTGGATATAACAAAATACATCATCGGTGGTTAAAATTTAGACTTTGGACTCCCTAGTTCAAATGCCCACTGCTTCTCTCTCATCGTTGTTCAAACAAAACTATAGAACTGCAATACAATATATCTACATGAAGACAATGGTAAAACTAATGAAACGTACTGTCACATGTATCCCCTATGACAGAACTGGTAGACGTAACTGTGGTATTTAAAGGTGGCTGCATCTCGAACTGGACCCGCTGAGATACTGTCACATGTATCCCCTATGACAGGACTGGGAGCCGTAAGTGTGGCATTTAAAGGTGGCTGCATCTCGAACTGGACCCGCTGAGATACTGTTTGGTGCACTGTTGCTTGTAGGCTGTACTATACCGAATAAAATCCCACAGGCGACAGTGTTAACGTTTGTGTTTAAAAACACTATATATCATATACATGTAGCAATCAAACTATGACCCATAAATATCAGTGCTACAATCCCTCCCTCAAAATACTAACTGAAGAACATGGTACCTTCCATGACTCATTTTCGATATAAATACTAACTGAAGAACATGGTACCTTCCATGACTCATTTTCGATATAAATGACTGCTTTTACACCACCCCTAGTTTCGCACAAATGTGTAGTACCTTTTCAGGTACCCCATACAAGTTTCAAGCTCATGGCTACTTGATACAGTGGTACTAGATGAAATAAAATTGCATATTATGTTTACAAACACTGTCACATTTATCATCAATTGCAGGACTTTGGTATTAACTGCTCTATCAAAACTTAGGTGCACCTCGAACTTTGACCTGGCCGAATGTTATTTGGATTTGTACTACATATAAGTCCATAAAACTTAAAGAAGTATATGTTAAAAACTGACATTTCATACACAGGTTGTGTCTCATTTAAACTTTTTTTCTTTTCAAACAAAACAGTTTTGCGCTTTCCCTTGGTAGGTAAATACTGATGAGCCATATCTTTTATCTCATGATTTATATATTTATAAGTTTAAGTCTCTTTGGTATGTATGCACTTTTGTAAATACATAAGTGCTGCTTGATAAAATAAAATAACATCATAATCCTACATTGTATGCCACAATGTCACTGAAGTATCTAATAACTTTGATCTGTTGATCCATGGTTTTTCAGATCTATAAGTATACCTTATACTAAGATAAACAGAAGTACACAACAGTTCAGTTATAAATGTAAAACAATATGTACACGAAGTCTGTTCGGGACACGTAGTTGCAGTAACAATGTGCGAATAACGTACTTTATGTGGCTAGAATTCGGAACGGATGTACACTATACATTATTATTTTAATCAATATCTAAGACATACATATTAATTAACAACTCTCGTTTTTAGTATAACGCGGATAACGGTCACAGACCATTGAGGCCATCATTACACTTTATATTGTTTTTATCAAAGGTCAAAGTAGTATAATATTTGCTCAAGATCACTTTGACATGAATACAAATTGCAGCATTTTGTAATTTAATGAATAAATGACAGTGTTTTTGCAATTTAATGAAACACATTCTAGCGTTCTGATATTTAATAAAAACAAAATACAACAAAAACAGCAAAATAATCGGCTATAACAGAGTTTACATTTGCAAAAAGCATAAAGTTAGTTGCACTACAATTATCCACATTATGTATTCTTATAATCATTAAATCATCTATGATTTGTCCATTGTGCAATATAATACGTACAAAAGGCACTGTCATCCGCAAGACACAAACGCAGACAGTCTGCTAATAGTTCAACATAACATTTGATGAAAAAAATGTAAAAGAAGCAAAACATATCACATGTGTTGGCAGTGTGATGACATTCACTTAGGCTCAAAATCATACAATCAATGGTGAGCAAAGAGTCATCAGCTAACTATTTCTAGCATGATGCTGTTAATGAGGAGCAACTTTGAAGTAGTCTATAGTTCCACTGGAATTCTCAATCTCATCCCTCATTTCTTTCTTCCGTTTCTGTACATTTATTTCATGCCCTAAAAAAGCCGAACATTAATGTTGTACTGACGAAGGCAAAATAATAATCAAAATATTATCACCTTTACTAGTCTTGTTTAGCATCAGGATCAAACGAAAGGGTAAAAAAATGCATGAATTACCTAAAGTTTTAACATGTTCTAGTCGCACCTCAAACCCCGCTCAAGTGAGGGTTTTTTATAATTGTTTTCAAAATCATGATTCAATCCCCTAAACATATCGCTCAATACAGCCTAGACCACCACCACCACCCCTTAGAACTGTCTACATACACCTCTGCCAAACGTGTGTCTATGAGGAACGATTTGGAAACATGTGATGTTTGTACATGTACTACGACTGATCAGTGCTTGTATCATGCTGTCTGACTGACACTGACTGATATTTACTCTTCAAGGGTTGTCTCTTCTTACAGACCCGTGTACGAAGATGACCCGTCGGGCCGTTGTAGATAAATATTGCCTCCAAAATATGTTCGAGATACCTTTTGAGATTTGTAACTAGTTGCTCAACGGTGATGACAAGGTCACCATAACCATACCATCCAATACAATATGGACGACCGAAATGGATTGATCTCCAGTTGTTGACTTGAAACTGATTAATGTGTGACGTGAAAGTTAACTTCCACGCGAGCCCTGTAAACGTTTTAGTTGTAACATACGTTAAAATGTATGTTAAACTTGTTTTGTAAGGTTATGTAAGAAATAGAATACTACTACATTCGTGACTGTCACAAGATCGTTGTCTCAAAACGTATCCAACTCGATTTAGCTCTTTAGATACAAGTTGTGAAACATCTGGGTAGATACATGACATTCCAAGACCACTCCTGTAGTGTTCTCATATCTTTACATGAGACAACAATCTACTTTCTTACTTAGAAAGATATGACAGGTTAGCTTTATCTTGTCTTTCTCATGAGACGATAGTTTACTTGCATTAAAAGTGATGTCCTGTTATCTTTGTCTTTCAAGCATTTTCGCGTAAACTACTAGTGTACTTACGTGTCAAAGAGAAAATCGCAATGATGATGATAGTAATAATCAACACAGCGGCTACCACTCCACCAATTAGGCCACCTGCGACAAAGAGAATGAAGATTTTACTTTTAGGATAATCTGTTTGGATACACAACAATGATATGACAGATGTAAGAAATGTTTGATTACGATTTTGGTGGGGGGAGGTTGTTGTAAGAAGCAATTGTTTTGAAGGATGGGTCTTATATATGAAAGATAGACACTTTCTAGTCTGTATCATCAACTACTTCGATATGGTGTGTGGTGTTTTCATCGGTTGTGGATCAGTAGCTTTACGGGTTAGGTTTATTCATAACGCGTTTGCGTTGACAATAAGACGAGAAGGTTGCGACTGTAAAACCACTGATCTACATCGGCAAATAAGAAAACACAGTAGGGTTATCCCTGTTTTAATATCAACTGTTTGTTGTTATTTGTAATACAAGTTGTCGATTTGTTAGGACAAACATCTGTTACAAACATCACCAGCTGATCTTTAGGTAACGAAGTTGGAGCTGGGTGTCTGAACCATTAGTGGTTCTTACATTGTTGTCTAACTTAACACGTCAATCAGCTCTTATGTACGGATTCAGCCTAATTATGAAATATCTTCATTTCTGACTTCAAAACTAATTCAATATTTAACGCATACCGTACGTAATATATACGGTATCGAAACAGTTTCGTTTAATGTCATAACAGAACACACCTGTTCTCTACTTAAGAAATAGCTCTACATAAAATCTGCGGGCGGTAAAACGTAGTTTTAAAGGCATACTGTCACAGATTTAAGGACCTTATTTCTCTAAAAATGGATAATAAATAGAAATTACATTAATTGTTGGAAACCAAATCTAGCAATTTCATCACCTTAACTGAACGATGGTGGAGTAGAATCCATGGCAATCCATGGCAATTTTAGTTTTTGAATTATGGACCATTGCCATAATTCAATTATGTTTACAAAATAGCATTAATAAATGGAGTATGGTGGTTATAAAGATGGTTGAATAAAGTAGATTTAGGGACAAATCAAATTATGTTTGCTCAGGTAATACTTTGTTAGACCATTAAATGGGTGAGTGGTCTGTGACAATATGCCTTTAAGATGCCCAGTTGTTAGCGAAGACCCATTTCAACTTATTTTCGTGCTTATATCCAATTAAGGTTCAAGCACGCTGTCCTGGGCACACACCTCAGCTATCTGGGCTGTCTGTCCAGGACAGTAGATTAATTGTTAGTTGGTTAGTAGTTAGTGAGAGAGAAGAGGGTGTAGTGGCCTTACACCTACCCATTGAGCCCTTAAGAACTCGCTCTGGGTTGGAGCCGGTACCGGGCTGCGAACCTGTACCTACCAGCCTGTAGTCCGATGGCTTAACCACTACGCCACCGAGGCCGGTCAGCGAAGACCCAATCAGTTTATCTCGGTATGCATCTGACATACACAGACCTCCCCGTTCAATGGCAGATATCACTCTCGCTCCCGAGACTAGTTGAAGGAGAATAATGTTTATATCTCCCTTAGCATGTGAATTTATATGGTATCAATATGGTAGTATCCATAATCTAAGTTTGAAGAACGATTAATCAATACCTTCGTGTTGTTGCCATGGCAAGGTCTACTTACACAGCACAACGTTACTGTTTGCATATTAAACATGTTTCCCCACCGCGACAGCAATTCTAGCTAACAGGATGTTTTATTGAAACTGTTTCCCCACCGCGACAGCAATTCTAGCTAACAGGATGTTTTATTGAAACTGTTTCCCCACCGCGACATCAATTCTAGCTAACAGGATGTTTTATTGAAACTGTTTCCCCACCGCGACAGCAATTCTAGCTAACAGGATGTTTTATTGAAACTGTTTCCCCACCGCGACAGCAATTCTAGCTAACAGGGTGTTTTATTGAAACTGTTTCCCCACAGCGACAACAATTCTAGCTAACAGGATGTTTTATTGAAACTGTTTAAATGTGCTACATGTCCATGTAATTCACAAAGTGGACAGTGAAATAGTATATTTGTATATGAAACCAATTGGTAACATACTGGAGAATGTACACACTTAAATAAAGTAATTTGATCAAATGGTGTTAAAAGAGTCTTTAAAATGACTACATAAATTATAATAAGTCTTACCTAATTCATTAAATTCAGACGGTCTATTTGACGCTGGCAGAGCTGAAACAAGGAATAATTATACATTTAAAAAACACTTCTTTGTTATAAAGTTAGTCTTATGCACAGTTTCATAAAAACCTACATTTATTCATATTCGTTACCTTACAAATAGTTACTACAGTAACTGAAATGTCCAATATATCGTTCCATACACGAATGCACACATACACACACACGAGAAATTATGTGTTATAAGTTAATTATAATAATATATTATATTCACTACGTTTTCTATAAAATATTTAACATATTTGTCTTGGTTGTGGCTTTATGTTTCTGGGTGTAAAATGGAAAGTTTTAGTCGTCACCTATGGAGAGTGTAATATGAGAGAAAACACCAAGATGTATACCTGCACAAGCAAACCCATCTCCTGTGAAGCCAACGCGGCAGGTACACTTGAAAGACCCGCGTGTGTTGATACACTCAGCATTGGAGTGGCATCCGTGCACGCCAGCTGAACACTCGTCCGTATCTGTAATACAAATCATAATGACAAAACCGTAATACGTGATCAGGAATCAGGGTCGTATCTGTACACTTGGCAAAATAGTGGATGATTCTATGAATCTATCTAGAACCTCGTCTACACAAGGACAGCTACTTTCGAGGAAATACTGGAGATTTCATCCCTCTTGTACCGCCAAAAAAATGACTGTCACTCCCAGACTAGTACCGGGCAGAGCTCATTAGAATAAGTATAGTTGTGCACTCATGAATCACTGTCACCAATGACAGAATAATCTACTAAAGTTCTATGCGCCGTAAGATTGGTCTGGCTAGGTGGGTCTGTCATTGTTTATTCCATGACAAGCAGTATATAACGGGTACATCAAAGTCCTACTTCATCACGACAAACGCGGTTTATCTTGATGAAGTAATTAACGTCTGTGTATTAAGCTGTTGGCAGGTTTATATCATTATTGTGTCACTTAGTTGAAGGATATCTAGGCTTGGGGTAATGTAGGCATTCTTTAGATCTAGCACTGGTATAGGGGACAGTGAAACAGTATAGCTAATGTAACATATACTTAAATCAATCATCGCTGTCCAATGGCGTAGCCGGGTAGGCGGTATGACCCATACCTCTTCTGCCTAAACTCACCTCATTTCGTTTCACCACCTTATGTGATCCCTGACGCCCCATAACATGACTCATAGACAGTGTGGTTTAGCCCTTCTCATATGGCTACATCAATACATATTTTAACATCAACTTGGCATATTTGTAAATTAAAGCTATTTGATGTCGGTTTGGGATCGATCCCCATCAGTGGTCCCATTGGGCTATTTCTCGCTCCAGCCAGTGCACCACGACTGGTATATCAAAGGCCGTGGTATGTAAAAGATCCCTTGCTACTAATGGAAATATGTAGCGGGTTTCCTCTCTAAGACTATATGTGACAATTACCAAATGTCTGACATCAAATAGCCGATGATTAATAAATCAATGTTCTCTAGTGGTGTCGGTAAACAAAACAAACTTTAACTATTTGGTGTCTAACATTCGACTTTTCGAAACTCATCTATATATACATTATTTTCTGAATGTCAATTATATTAGCTAGACCACAATGTCACGCATGGTATTGTTCCATTTTCACGAAAGTGGGTCTAAGCAACCCATAAATGAATTAAAATCCACTGTCAATGACACTGTCGACTAGTTCTAATGGCGAAAACATGCTTACATTTGCATGTAAATTAGGGCGAAAGCGAAAGGTCTGCTAAGTGCCCATAACTTGCTTTTTCACAAAGCGCTTCATTTGCACGCTTTGCACGTGTATTCCATGTTCCCAATGCTGAATTTCCGTATAATTGGAGCTTGCTTTTGTGTACGGTGCACACTCCAACTTCGACAATGGTACGACTTCAACTGACTATGGAAGATCGAGGAAGGGCTATTGCTTGGCTTCAGGATGTCAATACGCAAAGAAATGTTACTCTGAGACTTGTCGTTGGCCGACTGTGGCAACGGTACCAAGCAACGAATTCTGTTCGAAATCGTCCACGTTCGGGAAGACCCCGAAGCACTACAAATAGAGAGGACCGCTACATCACCAATATGGCTCTACGTCAAGGCACAAACACTGCACGCCGATTACGTGACAATCTGCGGACTGCGACTGGTACTCGAGTGTCTGATCAAACCATACGCAATCGTCTGAGAGCCAATAATCTACGCTGCCGTCGCCAGGCTGTTCGACCACCACTCCTACCACGTCACAGAACGGCCAGACGTCACTGGTGCACGCTTCATCTGCGGTGGCAACGTGTTCAGTGGGGTCGAGTGATGTTCACTGACGAGTCCAGGTTTAGTCTCCAGTTCAACGACGGTCGGGTTCGTGTCTATAGACGTCCTGGGGAGCGCTTCGCTGACGTTAACGTTAGACAACGTCACCGGTTCGGTGGTGGCAGCGTCATGGTGTGGGGCGGCATCTCTATCCACCACAGGACCCCCCCCCCCCCCTCTATGTGGTGGATGGCAATCTGAATGGAATCCGCTATCTGAATGAGATTATCCGGCCGTTGGTTCTTCCAGGCCTTCAGCAGATTGGCGGCGGGGCAGTTCTGCAGGATGACAATGCCAGACCCCACCGCGCCAGGGTGGTAACGGACTTTCTCAGACAACAAGGTATCGCCAGGATGGATTGGCCAGCATATTCGCCTGACTTGGCCCCAATAGAGAACGCCTGGGACGAATTAGGCAAGAGAGTTCGGGATAACCATGCCCCTCCGGCCAACCTTCATGATCTGGGTCAACTTCTTATGGCAGAGTGGCAGGCCATTCCCCAAGAGTTCTTCAGACGTCTGATCAACAGCATGAGGCAACGATGTGTCGAGTGTATTCGCACCAGGGGTGGATTCACACACTATTAAACGAATGTTCTAATGTGTAAAATCCATGTTTGACAACCTTCAACTTTGACAGCATGTCATGTGACTTTCTTGTATATAGTGACGTTTATTTGTGGTTTTTTGTAAATATGGAACAATAAATTAAATTTTTGGTGTAGTTTACATCATCAATCTAATACACTCTGAAACTTATTTGGTTATAAATTTTTGACCCTTAAATTGTTTTGAGTAGTATATATATAACCAAATAATAGATGTGATATCTTAACCAGTGTTTCTTAGAGCACATACCACCACCTTTGTTTTATTTAGTAGTAGTATGCCACTGATGAGAAACTAAATATGCCACTTTCTGCCAAAACGTTAACAGGACACTAATATATTTTATTCAACTAATACTTAGTACTGGCATACAAAATTATTATTCTATTAAATATGCAATTTTAAGCTAAAATATGTGATAATTTTCAATGAAAGCTTCAGAGAATACTACTAAAGCAATACATGTCCACTAACGTGCCGAAATTGTGTTAGTTTCTTTTAAGTGCAAGGGCAATGACTGTTAAAAATGGGTAAATCAATAAAAGTCAAACTTGATCTGTAACAGTTCATGATAAAGCTATAAACACAATTTCAGCTCAGTATTTGTAGGCATTGTGAAAAAACACCTGGAAGACTATGTGGGACAGACGGACGGACGAACGGATGGACAGATACACAAAAGGGCGGAGATGAAGCTAATATTCCCCTCTGGTTGGACCGGTAGGTAATAAAAACAATCCAGATTGATAACCGTAACCCCAGCAAAGGCTGGTGGGCGTGGCCCGACTAACCCGTGCAGTTGGTTCCATTCCACGAGTAGCCGAGTTGACAGTCGCAGGTGAATGAGCCGACCAGGTTAGTGCAGTTGAGGCTAGCAGGACATCCAAGCGTTACATCCGCACATTCATCAATATCTGTAAACACCAAACACATGACACGCTATTAGTTTGAAAACAGCCAGAAGTGTAATATATTACTTATCAAATTTAGTTAAACAAAAATTACAAAATACTTCTCACAATATTTAGGACCGTGAGAAACCAGGTTTCTTCTCAATATTATGTTTTAAAGATGAATGAATAGATCTGCAAGGCATATTCGTCTATTATAGTCATGTTCCACACATATTAATATATGGATATTAACCACCTTCAGTGACAATTGTTGTCCCATAGGTCAAATATTGTTAAAATAGCAACAAATTAAATACAAATCCGACGCCAAAAGCTAAGTCCCACCCACAAACCCTAACAATAACTCCCCATAAAACAACAACAAAAACAACAACTCCAAACAAACGATGCCTCTACTGAATGTGCAATTGCCTAAAAAGTATGTGGATTGTAATTGTAACATTGCACTCATTACGGTATGGATATTTGTCACATTCAGTGAAAATTGTAGGCCCATGAGTCATAGCAACACATATAAAATTGTAAGTTGCAAAATGTTAAATGTAATACAAGACAAAAATAGCCCCAAATAACCACATGCAAGCAAAGAACCCGAAAACATATCTCCCCAACATATATGCGTTGTATTTAATGTGTATTGAATTTACTGTTGTTTTTTCACAGCCATGTAAAAAAACAAGAAAGAATGACATACATGAATAGCTCATGCACAATCTACGATACAGAAAACATTTCGTCAATGCCATGCATGAGTTAGAAGACAACATAAAAAATAACATACCTGAGCAAAATCTCCCATTGCCTCTGAAACCAGTTTTACAAATACAGTCATATGTCCCCAGCATATTAATACACGTAGCCTTAGCGTGACATGCATGGGTTCCAACGTCACACTCGTTAATATCTGAAACAAATCAGATATTATATTCACTGATTGTCATATTCGCTATCGATCTTAAACAAAACAAACCTCAGACGCAAATATACATAAAGAGATACTCCATAACCCTGAATTTGAAGTAGCAATTACATAAAACGTGCAAATGGTAAACAAAAGTAGAGAACGTTAACGCAGAAGGAAAACTGACAAACACATGAGAAACCGGCTGAAGCATCTAAAGTATTCACCTAGCAGGCACGGCGGAGAAGGGTGGCCTGGCTCTAGCCCCCCTCCGCCTATAATTCTGAATATAAATATTATTGGTAGTAATTCTTAAGGCAGAGATGAATTTTACTTATAGAATGCAGTAAAATGTATGTGTTTATGTATGACAGTATAGCACGGTGTTAGAAGATCCACTCTAGGGCTGATTAGACTGAGAAACCACATGACAGACATACCTGCACAAATAACACCATCACCAGAGAAGCCAGTGTTGCACTGACACGTGTGGGAACCAACAGTGTTGGAGCAGACTGCGTGTCGACTGCATCGGTCAGTTCCCAGAGTGCACTCGTTTATATCTGTAACCAAATGAGTTTATAACAGTGTATTATTTATGTCTTCTTCGTTCTTGTTTATTAAAATATTGACTAAATGCTATTCACAACACCTGTCATATATTTCATATCGGTATACGGTTTCACTTTTAAGTTTTCTATATCTAAAATATCTAACATTTTGCGTCTTAGAGATTCAGCAGGTTTTAAAAAACCAAAATAATAAACAACACCTAGAGGTAATACAGAATAAGCGCAATAGTGTAGATTATAAAACAGATGATCAAGCGTTTCACATTAGACCAATTTTAAGTTTATTTTAATAATAATATACATGTATTTTTATGTTATGCGATTTTGATTTTAGAGTTATATTTATGTGTTAAAATAATTAATTTGATTAATTAGTTTTATTAATAGTGTAAATTGTTATAACCACTATAGATTAACTTGTTTGAGGTCAGTGTTTCCACAATGTTTTTTATAGTACGTAGTCCATACGTATATATGTGAATGATTGATTGTGTTATCTGAAATAGTGTACGCCACAGATCAGAAAAGAAACGGCTAACGTTTTACCTTTACATGATATTCCATCATGAATGTAACCATCAGCACAGGCACACCTGTAGGAGCCTATTGTATTCACACACTGTGTATCACTTGCACAGGTGTGTGTTCCTAGAACACACTCGTTTTTATCTGTAGAAAAAAAAACATTACTGTATTAAAACTCTGAGAACATGGTCAGTATGTTCGTATTTGTAGAAACATAAACAGCACTTGTGTAACAATATTAATCCATTACATGTCACTAACTGAACACCGGCAATTTTACTGAAATCTCTGTATTTAATTTAGTATACTGTTAAACATATGCTTACCACCTAGTAATTGTTGAATTGTGTCAACACATAGTTAGAAATGTATACACACACACACCGACATCCCGACACGCAAACACACTCGCGCACGTGCATACACACATACACACACACACCCACACATATATACATAATATATACATACATACAGACATACACAAACGAACGCGCGCGCGTTTAGCTTGGCTTTATAGACACGCTAATTTTGATATTGTGTAAACAAAATGTAGAATAGTCTCAAAAGCGACCATGTCCTAAACTGAATCAGAAAGAATTATATTCTCTGTTCATATTCCCTGATCAATATGCATGTTGCAGTTTTCTAAACGTTTAAAATCTAATTCAAATGTCCGTCTTTGATATTAAAGCTATAAGCTCTCACACACCACGTTAATGGGCACATTGTGTCGGAATACTGCCAATACTAATATACATGTATATACACTTGTTTGAACATCTTACCTGTACACTGGAATCCGTTCCCCTGGTAACCACTCCTACAGTCGCAATAATACGACCCAACTGAGTTAACACAGTCGGCTTTGTCGCTACACTGCGCTGTTCCCAGCGTGCACTCGTTCTTATCTGATAGAAGAAATAACAAACATTTTCCTTTTAACATACAATGCATCTATAACAAACATTCTGAGTACTGATAAAGCAATACATGTCTCCTACCAGGCCCAACCAATTTTCATATTTTCTAAGTTCAAGGGCCACAACTGTCTAAAATATATAAATTGCTATGAAAGTCGAACGTTATCTGTAACAGTACATGACAAAGCTCAATATACACGGCATTGTGAACAAACATCCGGAAAACTAGATATGGAACAGATGGACGGTCAGACAGACAGACACACACACACACACACACACACACATACACACACATATCACAATGTTGTACATGTAGTATTTTTATGAGGAACTATTTCCTAAACCGGATTATATTAAGCTGCTTCAAGAAGTAGTGACGTGACAAATGGTAATGTGGTGCCTTAAAGTAACAGCAGCCAACTTCTCGTCGTGGATTCACTTCTCAGATGCCTAAAATGTACAATAATGCCAACATGCTTGAACCCTAATTGAAAATAAGGTATGACATATTTATCTGCATGTACAATAAAACTGGGATAAATCTTCATTTTCTAATTTGTAGAAATTAGTACCCAAATTAAATAGTGCTTACCACTGCAGGTTACACCGTCGCCAGTGAATTCATCATTGCAGACACACCTGAACGAACCCGGAGTCGTAACGCAGGTTGCAAATTGGTGACAGCCGTGTGTTCCAGTAGCACACCTATCCATCGCTAGTGAAACAACAGTCAAATTACTTTAATTTCCATGTATTATATTTAAAGATGCTCATTCTAGTTCTTAGACACTGCGAACTATTTTCTGTTACAACTACATTTTATAATTTTCATTTACGCATTATCTACAACCTCTTAATGTATTTTTGTTTCCAAAAGCAATGTGTTTAAGAAACATTTCAAGCGAAACAATATAGGTATAGATAGATACAAGCATACATCCGTACATACAACATGCATACATATATACCTCAGGAACTAGGGTTTGGTCATTTAAATGTGTTTATATATTATTATATTATTTGTGTTTTAGAATTTGTTACTATCTTTCACATTACCAAAAACGAGACACATTTGTTCGTTCATAT
Organism: Gigantopelta aegis; assembly: GCF_016097555.1. Lineage (NCBI taxonomy): Eukaryota > Metazoa > Mollusca > Gastropoda > Neomphalida > Peltospiridae > Gigantopelta > Gigantopelta aegis. The sequence continues at coordinate 4,909,213 of NC_054702.1, read as the reverse complement.
GTTCAAATAGAGGACACAATAGACATATCAAAGGGAGATTACTACAAAACTAATAAAATATTTATTCAGAAATCCAAACAAACTATAGCATATATAGATTTAGCAGAAATGGGCCACACAAATATTAAATATTTAGACAGAAAGATAGACCCTGTTAAGAGATAACCTTAGATAAAACATACATTATATACTTATGTAGAAAGATCTACCTTGACAGGTGTGACCATCTCCAGTGAAGCCAACCTTGCAGGTACACGAGTACGACCCTCCATTGTTTGTACAGACAGCGTTAACATCACACCTGTGTGTCCCTGACACACACTCGTTAATATCTGTAATATTAAAAACATAAAACAGTCACACAAAATCTAAGTTTCTGTTTACTTGAGCCTACTTCGTACCAAATGTCCTTATATTAGTAGGGATAGGCTAATCTCCTTACCTACCTTTTTTCAAAAAGAATGTTTTTTACAAGGTTTTGTTTTAATATTAAATGTGACACCACACTATGAGAGAGAGTACGAGAGAGAGAGAGAGAGAGAGAGAGAGAGAGAGAGAGAGAGAGAGAGAGAGAGAGAGAGAGAGAGAGAGAGAGAGAGAGAGAGAGAGAGAGACAGACAGACAGATACACAGATACACAGAGAGAAAGACACAGAGAGAGAGAGAGACAGAGACAGAGAGACATACAGTGAGACAGATAGACAGAGAGAAAGAGACAGAGACAGATATAGAGAGAGAGAGAGAAAGAGAGAGGGGGGTACAGGTAGGTTAGTAGATGAAGACTACCTTGACACGTTCGACCGACTGGTGTGAATCCCGGCTTGCAGGTACAGGTGTAGGAGCCTACTGTGTTTCTACACACCGCGTTAACATCACACCCGTGAGATCCCACAGCACACTCGTCAGTATCTGAATTAGTGGAAACACAAACATAGATTGAGCATTTAATGGGGGGGGGGGGGGGGGGGTTAAGAACCCCATGCTACATGTACTTAGATAAATGGGTCGACCCTAATGTTTTTCACTGTTTTTTGTCGATTTGCTATTGATAAGTAGGTAGAAAGATTAAAATGTAAAAAACAACACAAAAAAAAACAAGAAAACATTTCGAACAATGAAGGATCTACATGCATAAGACTGTATTTTCAGATAATTCATTCAGCATTTAAAATAAAGAAAAATGTCTGTGATAGGCCTACTAATAGCAGATTGTCAATAAAATATTTTTAATACTAAATAACTAATAACCAGCATAAAATGATTGGGGCATAGTATTAACAGAGACGAGTATTGTAATAAAAAGTTTCCATATATATAAAAATGGCATTTATGTATAAAAGAACAACTTTGTATACTTTTCCTAAATGACTGTGTGACTATAATAATTATGTTCTGTATAATAGTTAGCTCGGATAACATGTATCCTGGTTTGGTGTTCACCTGTACAACTGAGTCCAGTGCCACCATAGCCTGGTCTGCACGTGCACCTGTACGACCCCTGGGCATTACTACAGTTTGCATTGACGTCACATGTATGAGTTCCTTTAGTACACTCGTTGATATCTATAATAATAATAAGAAGAAGAAAAAGAATATAATAATTAATAATAATAATTTGCTACTAGTAATAATAATAATAATAATAATAATATATATATATATATATATATATATATATATATATATATATATATATATAATTAGCATCATCATTATCATTATCATCATCAGCATTATGGGAGAGAGGAAAAGACGATAAGAAGAGATAAGACTATGAGACAGAAACAAATAAAGGGAAGAGACAAAACAACTCGAGATAAATAATACATTTAATTACACACACACACACACGCGCGCGCGCGCGCGCACACAGATATATATATATATATATATATATATATATATATATATATACTGACACACAATGAAAACACAAAACAGATATTTTTCAATATTGTGTTGTGATTAATGAAAAATATATTTACTGGACTTAAAATAACAATTTATGAGAGGAAGCCATTGATTAGTACTTTTGTCTGGGTTTTAATCCTTGTTTTGTTCTCGTTACACATACAATAGCAGAAACACACAAAATGGTGTGAAATGCGTTCACTACATGCTTAATTATGCTGCATGCAATGCACGTGAAATGTCAGTATGTGGACACATAAAAGTCACATAACGGTGTCATATTCCTCTTCACATTAAGAATGCCACGACTCGGAGAAGAACAAAGGGAACGAGCGTGGGGCATGGTTCAGGGGGGGGGACTTCGCAAAGTCAAGTTGCTAGGACCTTCAGAATCCATCCTGGGGCGGATCCAGCTTTTCTGATGAGAGGGTGGGGGGTCCAAGACAAAAAAGGCACCATAACATTATGAAAAGGCACTATTGAAAAATTACACACCGTTCACATGGACCATAATATAATTATAGTGCTACAACAGGGACGCTGACAGACGTATTCTACAGTGTTCTATACATTGACAGAATAAATAAATTTGCAAAAAACCTAAAAATCCTAAATAAAAGGGGCACTTCTCAAATTTGAGGGGGGGTCCGGACACCTTGGACCACCCCCCCCCCCTCTAGATCCGCCCAGCCATCCATCAACTACTGGACGACTTGTTGAACGTCATCAACAGACCGGGAGTGTCCGTGATCGACCTCGACCTGGTCAATGTCCAGTTACGACCCCACGTCAAGATCGGCAGATTCGACGACACCACCTCCGTGACCGGTTCAGAACTGCAACGATGACAGCAAGCAACACGATAGAACGTCATGGAAGGCATATGCATCCGATGACGGTCATCCGTCGACTCAGAACGGCTAGACTCAGATGTAGACGCCCGTACAATGCTCTCCAGAATGGTAATCATTCACCAGCCTTTTACCGGAGCATTTTCTCAGATGAATCCCGTTTTTCTGTCTCCTTTGCCGATGGAAGAGCACGTGTGTACAGAAGACTCCATGAACGGTACGCTGACGGATGTGTGAGGGAACGTGATCGGTTTGGCGGCGGTTGTCTGATGGTATGGGGGGCAATCAACTGTGATTTCAGGAGTGATCTCATCATTGTCCACGATGCCCTTACAGCCCAGCGTTATGTTGACGTTATTCTAAGACCAGTTCTCCAGCCACTTTTGTGCCGTCACCGAAGACCAAGAGGTCCCCTTCTGTTTCAACAAGACAATGCCCGTCCACATACTGCAAGATTTACCCAGGCATTCCTGCAACAAACCGGTATCACCGTTATGAACTGGCCCGCCGTTTCACCGAATTTGAACCCAATTGAACACATGTGGGATGAGTTAGGACGTCGTGTACGTCACCACCAGCCACCACCGCGTAACGTCGCTGAGCTTGCACAGGCGTTGCAGGAAGAGTGGAGGAATATCTCTGTGGCTTATTTGAGATGTTTGTGCCAATCCTTTCCCCGTTGTCTTCACGCATGCTCACGGGCCAATGGTGGACACACCAGATACTGACCTTGATATGGGGGGGGGGGGGGGGGGGTAGTTGAACGTTTCGATTACGAATGCAACTCGATTACTAATGATTACTCGATTACTAATGATAACTGTTTCCATGTGAATGTATCTCATGAATACCAGTCATTAATGTCATATTACATTATCCATCAATTCATTAATAGTTTGTCGTTACTTGCAATGAAAAGTAGTTTTTGCGTTTTCATTGTGTGTCAGTATATATATATATATGCCATGCTTTGTGTAGTATATCATCTAAAATGCACGTAAAAGGAGAGTTCTTAAACTCATAATTCGTAAATAAATTATTTAATTTTTGTTATGTTCACCACCACACATAATGTTGTTCAAAGATACTTTACTGATGACAAGATTATGCAGCTGAATATATTTTCAAAGAAGACGAGTCAAGTCAGCCAGATGACCAATGATAATTTGATAGTTGTAGTTTATCACTTTGCTTTACTCGACACCTTAATATGTTAGTACAAATAATGGTTGCAGGATAAAGACAACATTATGGAATTTAATATGATATGTATATTCAAACTATTTGGCCATTTCATATAAGGGTCTGACTTTTGTTCCGTTAGGAACATTGTTTATTGCAAATCATTTTAAAATCAAACAATGATTCTAACTTTAGTAATTTATAAATGTTCCAAGCCCAGTATAGTATACATTTTGGTCTAAACAATCTTCCAATATTTGTATGAAATGTCCCAATTTTAATACTCTTCATCTATACCTATGTAATACATGACATTATTCTTAAAAACATGTTTTCTTTCTACATTTGGCAATACCTTGACAGCTGCGCCCATCGCCTGTGAAGCCAGACTTGCAGGTACATGTGTAGGAATTCTTGGTGTTTGTACAGAAAGCATTGGCATCACAGCTGTGTATTCCTGAACTGCACTCGTTAATTTCTGCAAGACGAAATAAAAGACAAATGGATCAAATAATGCCTAAAGCTCTTTTAAATTATCGCTAATAGATAGATATAATATAAGTATATAAGTGGTTTTCGTCAGAAAACACACACACACAAACACACACACACACATATATATATATAGTCATAATTCAAATATGGTAGTAGAGTTATAGCGTATGGCCACCCTGCTACATGCAACACTTTATCGCAAAACACATCAATATACACGACACAGAAATTCCATGACCTTTAAATCAAATTTGATAAAAATGGGAGGACGGGGATGCAAATAATTTAGCATAAAACAGGAAGGGTACAAGTTGTCTGTCCTTGTTTGGTACACATTATCATCCGATTTACTATATTTATAACAGAACACTTAGGTAATGTACAGCTGCTCATTGCAACTGTTTTAGCAATGACCAATTAAGAAACATATACTATATGACAAAACAAGAAATAGTTCAGTAATAGTTAACATTTCAAACACGCTAATGTACACACACAAACGTACACATCTGCATGGGTGAACGTGTATATGATAAAGACACATCTAATTATAATTACCTGCACAGCTAAACCCACTGCCAATGTAACCTGGTCTACACGTACACTTATACGACCCCTGTGTATTACTACAGTCTGCATTTTTATCACAAGCTTGAGTTCCTTGAGTACACTCGTTGATATCTGTAATAGTATAATATACACTGTAATACCACCATGGTCATAATCATAATAAACAATCATATCTGTGCTAACTATACTACAGCTAAGGGGAGATATTAAGGAGGACTAGAAAGCATATTCCAAAGGTGTATTATCAAACACTAGCATGACCATGGGCCGAATTTACGAAGCCTGTCTTTCTTAAATACACATTTTAAACATTGTAAAAGTTTAAGTATTGTAAATGTATATATTTGCACGCGTGTACGACGTGCACAGAAACAGGCTTTGTACATTATAATTATACAATGGGCTCTATGTGGGCATCCTATATAATGGTTTATCTACTGGTCTTAACAGTATTTCATAAACCTTCTAAGTCTTTGCATCCCATTATCGGATCCCACCAAGAGTGAGTTTTCAAAAATCCTATGGGGAAGATCTCGCTGATAAAGGACTATGGGCTTTCACTCTTGCTCTCCATCACTGCCCTGAGACTAGTTCAAGGAGAATACGTTTGTGAATGTGAATGAAACAAGTACAACAAAATGATTACATACCAATACTCAGTATGGTAATAGCTAAAATGGTTCACAATAACAAAAGTTAGGGGAGCAAGTAATCTTTTAACACCAACCTCGGTGGTGTTGTGATTAAGCCATCGGAAATACGGCTGGTATATACAGGGTTTGCAGCCCGGTATTGGTTCCCACCCAGAGCGAGTTTTAATGACTCAATGTGTAAATGTAAGACAACTACGCCCTCTTCTCTCTCACTAACCACTAACAATTAACGATTAACCCACTGTCCTGGAAAGACAACCCAGATAGCTGAGGTGTGCCCAGAACAGCGTGCTTGAACATTAATTGGATATAGACACGACAATAAGTTCAAACGAATGTTTTCACGGCGGGGCCTGCTTACGACTAAATATTAATGCATGCCCTGGACAGATAGCCTACATAGCTGATGTGTGTATTCTAGACATTACATTTAACCACGAACAGCCGTATCAAAGATGTTTCGGTTTACTAGAGACAAAAACAAAGGTCTACGTCGAAAAAAAAAGACATAAACTATCTGTTGTTTTCCTAGCACATCGGTAAATGGTGTACTGTACCGGAACAGGTAACTCCGTTTCCACTGTACCCCGCCAGACAGGTGCAGGTGTGAGATCCAGGTGTGTTTGTACAGCGAGCGGCGCTGTGACACCTGTCGGTTTGTAGAGCACACTCGTCAATATCTGAATGAATGAATGAATGAATGAATGTTTAACGACACTCCAGCACGAAAAATACATCGGCTATTGGATGTCAAACTATGGTAATGCAAATAAATAAAGTGATGATCAACGTCAACATACAAATTCAAGATTTAAACAAAAACAGTGTAAAGAACTGTGCATAAATACAAATACAAATATCACAGAATTTTACGGACACCGAATTTTACTCTAAACTTCAATTTGTGCTGTATTGGCCATTCTCAAAGAGAATGTTACACCCCTGCACCACGGTGAGGTTACAGCACGCGCAGGGGTCAATATCTGAAGTCAAAGACAAAACAGCACGTGTTCAGTTATTATAGCATAACAATTTTAAACCTATATATATATATATTTATTTATATGTGTATGTGTATGTGTATATGTATATGTATATGTATATTTATATGTATATGTATATGTATATGTGTGTGTGTGTGTATATATATATATATATTTATTTATTTATTTATATACCTTTTATAACTAATGTATTTAAATCTGTTCTAATTAGAAAGTGTGTTGTACACTCAAAATATGTACACTTCAAACTGTGAATGTGGTGATACATATATCACTAGCATTGGGCCAATGGTCATGTATGAGATTGTACACTTCAGTGATCTAGCTATGTTGTGTAGGTGATTTCTAGTGTTTTACCTGTACAGGTGAGGCCATCGCCATTGTAACCAGCTTTGCACACACATGTATATGTGCCTTTCTCGTTGACGCAGTCAGCATTCACATGACACAAGCCTTGTCCAGAAGCACATTCGTTATTGTCTAAGCAAAAATAAACATAACATGACTACGTTTCCACTCTTCAACGATTTGCTATATGCGTACTTAAGATCTAATTATAGTAGTGTTTATTTTGTTATTTTACATGCTGAGACAAATTGTTAAGAATTGTGCTTAACACAATGTGATCTAAGAACTAACACATAGTTAGTAAAATATCAAGCAAACATTTTGGCGTCATCGTTGGATGTCTTTTTAATGGCTGCTGGGAAACGTTGTTGGCTAATAGTAGCACGCTTGGCAAAGGTGGAAATGTAGAGTATGTCACCCTCGGTGACTCGGAGTTTTCCAGTCCCAACTACCTGATCTAAGATCGTGAAAAGTTATTTTTAATTAACTGATCTGTTGCTTCTTCCAGTTGGAATTTCACAAGTCGTAACAGCGGAATTGATGGAATAAGTGTCAATATATACTGAACTCCAAAAGAAACGCGAATGTAAAGCAGGAAGCAACACGATGTTGAGATCCAGGAACATTACAGATCACGGACTGTAAAATAGCATGTGAATCGGTGTAGTAGGTTCGAATTCTGCCCATTTCCAGTGTTTTTAAATATTATATATTGTTTAGTATTCCACAGAATGGAACGGAACGTCTATATAACGTACACCTATTCTAGAAAACTAGCCATAACAGTGACTTGTGTATTTTGTAGTTCAATATAGGCATGCATTACACACCAAATAACTGTAAGCTAAATATAATGTACTGAGGTCTTGCTAACCGAACATTATGTTATGTTCTCAGACTTAAAATACTATATATAAAAAGATAAAGTTTGTTTTGTTTAACGACACCACTAGAGCTCATTGATTTATTTATCATCGGCTATCAAATGTCAAACATTTGGTAATTTTGACATAGTCTTAGATAGGAAACCCGCTACATTTTTTCATTAGTAGCAAGGGACCTTTTGTGTGCACCATCCCATAGACAGGATAGCATATATCATGGCCTTTGATATACCAATCATGGTGCACTGGCTGGAATGAGAAATAACTCAATAGTAAAACTATATATAAAGTAGTTGTGCATGTTCAGATTTACCTAAACAGGAGATTCCATTCCCAGTGAAACCCGTTTTACAGGTGCACGTATATGAACTAAACGTGTTGGTGCAGAAGGCATTCACGTCACAGTTGTTGTTGAGTCCCGTGCATTCATTGATATCTACATAAAAAGAACATTTTGGAAATACATACAGCAAGATCACCGACAGCAGAGAGAATCTACTTGTAGCTGCACTAGTGAGAGAATCCCCAAAGGTTTAGACTATGAAACTAAATGTATCTTTAAAACACCGATATAATACTGTAAGTAGAAAATACATGAGTACACATACACTTTTTATTTATAACACCCCACCACCTCCCCCCTCCATCACAAAACCCCCCATTAAAAATCCCCCTGCATGAGCAAGACAAGTACCACACAAGAACCACAAAACGAAACAACCGACAGCAGTAATAATTATATTACGGACATATAACCTATAAAGTGCCGTATAAATATATGCATGTAGTGAAAATTGTTTGCAGAAATTGTTTATGAATAATAAGTAAATTAATTATATACGTACTTCATGACAGCTTACGGTAGAAAATATAATATAACCTTACAGCAGTGAAATCCATATATCGTTCAATATATATATATATATATATATATATATATATATATATATATATATATATACCTGAGCAGTAATACCCCGTTCCGACAAAACCAGGCTTGCATGAGCAAGAATATGATCCTACAGTATTTGTACAAAAGGCATTGCTGTCGCAAGCGTGTGTTCCCAAATTGCATTCATTGTTATCTGGAAAGAAAAGGAAAAAACACGATTGACAGTAAATAAAAAAAAATACCATAATTGACTTGGAAAGGAGCAGTGTCCCGGTGAAAATTGAGTAATCTATGCAGGCCGAATGATGCAAAAATAGTCAAGGCGGGTCATTAGTTTCTTAAAAAATGTTTTATTAATATTAATTTTTATTGAACACAAATATATGCACGTCTGATTATGCTTGGATAAAGGGCTACAAGGTCTAAACTATAGAAACCGAGGGTAGAATACTTTCCCCACTTGAGGTCCAAACCATTAATGTTGGCCTAATGTGAACCCATTTATGACTGAACAAAAGATATTCGGAAACCTTTATCTTTATCATATTTAATTAAAGCAGTCCAGACAGTACATGATTTGCGAGTGCCGAAATATGCAACAATTCATTTGGAAAGTAATAATTATATTGGTACAAAATTAATAAATATAATAGTGTATGGGTAATGAGTTGCCTACTTGAACATGGTTTGCCTCTGCCGCAGTATTCATATTTCTATCTAGAAAGTAATAATTATAATGAAGTAGTCAGTGTGGGTACCTGAACATGTTTTTCCACTGCCAGAGTATCCAGATTTGCATTCACATCTATATAAGGTGGCGGTGTTTACACAATCAGCATTCACATCACAGGTGTAGGTTCCAAGAGCACACTCGTCAACATCTGAAAACGTGCATCCAGGCATATTGGTTACGACAAAACAAAGACTAGATGCATTTATTTACATATTGAGGTAATTATTGTCTTATGTTGTCACAAGTCAATACCATTGCAAAAGCATATGACAAATCATTACATTTTTGGGGAAAGGGAGCGCATGGGCAAACTATTGTTTAAGGTTAAAAAAGAGGTACTGGCGTTTATACAATTTTAGACTCTGAACTCAATACTAAGATACTGAGACTTTATTACCATAGCAACGCCATACAAATTGTATGCACGTGACTTAATTTTAGATTGGGTCTACACTCTAAAATATTATAAGCACGGACCCTGGTCCCCTCTAGAACCTCCTCTGCCATACAGGGAAAAAACGTGTTGCTACTAGAATCATGACTAAATGAGACTGTGCATTGAGGAGAATCGCTCCAGACGGGATCGTCTTTGATCTTTTATTTGACAATATCATCAGTGCACTGGCTATTCTGTGGAAGACAAACTATAGACCTTCCCTCATTTGTAGGATGATGGGATGGACTATAGTTTTGAATTGTCGCCCACATAAATTAGAGTACGAAAACAACGTTTAATCTGTTACGGCCGCTATGTTATTTTATGAACTGGTGTCTCCTTGTAATATGACCGCGTATCACGTGACTGTAACTTAGTTATTCAATCTTCGTGTATGCGATTATTTGAAATTCAGAGTTATCTTATCTTGCAAGGCTACACCAGTCCATGGAGGTCTTAATCAATAAACGTAGTTTTCTTACTATGGTATGTTTTTCAGTTTTAGTTATTTCTTAATGGACCGTTTTTAATTACACACAAAAGTAGTCCTTGTTTTGTTTGTTGCAAAACACTCTCAAGTTTCTTCTTGCGTCAGATCAACGTGACATTAGTTGCTGAAAAACCATCCATGAAGATTGATAAGGACTGTAGGTATATGCATGTGTATAATATTCCAATTATACTGTTTAATAAGTTGTATGGGTGTCAGTTTTATTTAGTCGTCTGGGAGTCAACGAATGAATGGATGTTTAACGACACCTCAGCAGATAAATGACATCGGCTGCGGCATTTGCAAAGACAGATGCTAAAAGAGAGTTAGAAAGTGAGATCCTCAAGACTGGCTCCAGAAGAACCTTAGATCATCGTGAATTAGTCTTGAGTTCGTGCGAGTTTTCTCAATGATCGGACTGCTTTAATATTGCACCTCATTCATCATGGTTTCGTGTTAGGTTGTAGTTACCTGATATAACGCAGGTGAAACCATCCCCAGTATATCCCTGCTTACACGAGCAACTATAGCTGCCAGGTGTGTTGGTACAGTCAGCGTTCACATTGCAAGTGGGTTGGCCAGAACTACATTCGTTAACATCTGTTTGAAAAAACCCAAAAACATTCCATATTCTTAAAATAAATCCGTCCATGTAGCTGCAAAGTGAAAGGTTGGAATATTTGTTTAGCAAGTTATTGTAGCGCTGATACTTACAACTGATGCATACGTTAATTTAGATTCTATAGGTTGTTCTCCACATAGTAATACTGAATCTCAATCAAATGAGGAAACGACATTCTATGTGTGTATTTTAACAGAAACAAACACTGCATATTTTAACTGAATATATTGTATTTTCATCTCAATGAGAATCCAGGTTTAGCTAAGCAAACATCAGTTACTGTTTCTATTAATGACTCAGACTTAGTTAACTAGACGTCCTTGATCGCCTACCAACTGATCCATTAGTGGAATCCCCACTAATTATTGTCGTCAACAAAAATAAAATATCCAAACACATCGATTCTTATATGTTAAAAATTCCAATCTTTGCACATATATTATTTGTAAACTGGTTTATCGTTAAAACGTGTGACGTCACAGGCATAGCTAAATTACAAAATCGCTCATGTGACCCCTATGTCATCCTAGAATGCAGCCGAAATAACATAAATACTAGCTTTTCCCTTAATTTTTTTATGGTCTGCAGGATAAAGATAATAACTAGATAATGACGTAGGATGTCGGCTTTATCCTGTACAGGCCGAATGAGAAATTCCACTCGGCAAGCCTCATGACATTTCACTTTCATACCTTCACAGAATAACGTCATTAACTAGTTATTCTCTATATACAGAGCTAGTTTAAATAAGATTGTTTCTGTATGTTTACTTCATAAATCATGACTTTTGTTTGAGATACCGGAGTATTGGTTGTTTTTCTTAATTTTTAATTAATGAAGTCATTTTGCGAACTGTCCCTTTCTTCAAAATACTTGGTAACATATTTGTTTTTGTTTTTCAATTATCATAAGACAGATTAATGTCGTAAAAAGCGGGGAAGGAGGAGACAAGCCACAGAAGTGCACTTTTAAGTTACTACGTAGAAAGTCCTTGTTGGCTATCTGATATTTCTGATATTACCCTTTTGCACTCAACTCTGATTACACTTTTAGTCCCCAGCTATTTATATTAGGCCAGACACGATCCTATAAGAGCTATCTCTGATATTTGTTTGGTTTGATTTTTCTTTCCTGCACTACCCATTTTGTATAAATCTGTATCATTTATCTAAACATACCTTTGCATTGCCTGCCATCTCCATTATACCCATCTCTGCAACTACATGAATATGATGCAATATTGTTAACGCAATCTGCATTCGAGTGACACATATGGGTACCCGCCGTGCATTCATTTTATATCATTTTGTACAAAATATATAATTGAGATGTTAGTTTGTTGGCCATATGGGTTACAATCTATCCGCATTGTCATCATTCAGTATCAAATGTGGAAACAATGTCCTATTTATGTTTATAGAAACATAAGCTGTACATTTGAATTATATATTTAAGTAATATTTAATTATTTCAAATGCTCTGTCATGAACATCCATAGAGGCAATTATTAAACAAGCATCGTGTTGCTACATTTTAAAGCAAAATATCTGATTGTATTTCTGAGGAAATGTCCACGCTGACGCTCAGGTCGATTTAACCGAGTCAACTATAGTGTGAGGAAATGTCCACGCTGACGCTCAGGTCGATTTAACCGAGTCAACTATAGTGTGAGGAAATGTCCACGCTGACGCTCAGGTCGATTTAACCGAGTCAACTATAGTGTGAGGAAATGTCCACCCTGACGCTTAGGTCGATTTAACCAAGTTAACAATAGTGTTTACTCACATGGCCATATGAAACAGTTTTGGTTCCAAAATATACCAATGATTGTTTGTTTTTTGCCTAGCTTGTGTTTTCTTTACAGCACTACCCACTGGGATCGCCAACATGTAAATCAATTTTCTGAAGATGCTGTCTGGGATACAGTTTTGTTATTTAACCATTTAGAATCGACAATCAACTTTTTTTTTAAATTTTGGACAGCATGCTTCGGTATTATTTGAATATTATATTATACTACCTATTGGAATTTAAAATTTGTTTTGTTTAACGACACCACAAGAGCACATTGATTTACTGATCATCGGCGATTAAATGTAAAACACAGTCAGAGGAAACCTGCATCAGTTTTTTATTAGCAGCACAGATCTTTTATATGCATTTTATCCGGAAACTGGGCAACACATACCATGGTATTGGTTGGGACAAGAGAAAAAAATATCAGAGAATGGTTCCACCAGGGAGATCGAGTATTCGACTCAAACACCTCAAACAAGCATCCCAAGTAAGACCCGCCCTCTATTTAAGTTATGTGAACAAAGATGTATTACTATTTACTTTAAAATATAGTGGTGGATTGCTACCTTACTGCTTTGTCAAGACGACTATCTTGTCTGAGGTATGAATACAACGGCGGGTCCTAGGAATATTATATAGGGGAATACTAACGGGAAAGTGGCACATGGACCAGTTGGTCAAGGGGTATCCGGATGGGAAAACAATTAAAAGAGAACAAAGGGGCATTTGAAAATTGTTTAGGGAATCACCTAGTTACCTCCCTTAGATCCGCCTCTGGAATAATGCTGAAAATAATCGTTGATAGCGATAACACATTACTTAAAACTTTATTAAAACCTGATGTGTATTCTGAATGTTGCATTAGTAAATGATGTTACAGTTTAGTGGGGCGAGATTGTAATGTACCTGTGCATTGTCTGCCATTTCCCACGAAACCAGTTCTGCATCTACATGAATATGATCCAATAGTGTCCGTGCAATCTGCATTCGTGTCACACTGGTTTGTACCCGTACACTCGTTGACATCTGTAAATGTAAATAAATATATTAATTGAGATTTCATTCATAGACTAGCTACACTCTTAGGTATCTGGCTGCATGGGAGCAGATCCTGCCGCTAATGAACATGGCTACCAGAAAGGAAACATGTTTTATAACAGAAATAATCAGTTATAACAATGTTCACGTGTTATGTATAATACGTTGCCATGCAAGCTATCTAATCCCTGCAAACACTGTTCTTGTCTCAAAGCTCCATTACGTAACGTATCTACTAATTAAAACACAAAAACAGCTACACTTTTAACTGACATACATGTGAGTGTGTTTTATATGTTTGACCGTATCTTGTGTGCCATTATTGTCCAAGCTAGTCTAAAATAGCACCTCTAAATAAAACGAACATATATTGTACATTTCTCTCTGAAGGCAAATGCCCCTTCGCATTCCACACTAAGTATGGTTACAGTCTCAGTTGATACACGTTTGCAAGTCAAGATACCATTTCGTCTAAATGCAGAAGTTGAACGGAATGGTACCTTGAGCCGTTGGCTTGCGGCGATGTAGTGGATATTATACACATGTAAATTTGTGGGACAACATAGGGTAATCATAAAAGTAACAAGTCAACTGTGCTTTATGTTTTACCTAAACATGTTCTTCCATCTCCAGAATAACCATCAAAGCAAATACACAAATAGGATCCTTCTAGATTGGTGCAGCTCGCACGCTGGAGGTGGCAGTTATGTGTTCCAGCAGTACATTCATTAATATCTGAAATATATCAAACTTGAAGACCAGTCATCGTCAAAAACGAATTGAATATGGTTAGAGGACGCATGCTTCATCATTCTGGTATGACATCTTGCTTTCAATAATATTTAATTACATTGTCTTGAAGTTGTTCAGCTGTAAGACGTTTTCGATTAACATAGTCTTTTTTGTGACTGATATTGCATATTAAATATATTTCTTGTTTAGAATAACAAGGGGTTTATCTTTGGCTGTTGTAGCCCAAAACGGATTTTACCTCCTAATAATTTTGTACGTATGAAACAATGGCCGGTGCAAACATTAACACCCGGCCACAAATACGCTGGATATACAGACACTGGCATTCTAAAGAAGCACATATATTTCATATCTAAGTGTAATATTTAAAAAGACTGTCAGCTGAAAACATCTTATAGTGGCTGCACACCCAGGATAAGGGACTATCCTACGTTTTCAAGCTTAGCAAAACTTTACTAAGAAAATAAGCACACATCCTGCCCATTCCTGTTTTTTAAATAATAAGTTTGTTTTGTTTAACGACACCACTAGAGCACATTGATGTATTAATCATCGGCTACGTCTCGAACCTGTTTTTTTAAAACGCCATCTTATTAACATGTTTTAAATATAAAGCTTTATAAATGCAATTGAAATGATCTTTGGCCTTTGAAGGAAATGGTGTACGGAATTATTTTAGACAAAAACCAAGATCGATGTCCTGCTAAAGACTACAATGTCCAGAAATGCATTGGTTATAGAGATATTCATATTCTAATCAAGAAAACGTAAGTAAACTGTAGTGTAGTAGTGTAAAACTGTAGTATTTGTGAAATACATTTTAAGATGGGTATAACCTGAGGATAGTTCCTTTAAGAGTGCACCATTTAAAGTAGAGTACTCAAAAATTGTATTATGCCCTCCCCTGGCTTACTTTAGTAAACTGTTGAATTTCCCCCGATAATATACAGTATGGTAACTATTTTTATTCAACATTTACTGGTACCGAAACTAAAATATAAACTACGATTATCATCGATAATACTGGATATCACCAGTTGCAGGAATCATGTGTCTACTTTTGAGAAAATGTTTGGCTCACATTGTGACCCTAGTCATTACAATCACCGGTGTTACGTCATATTATGAATTTCAACTGATCATGATGCGAGAAAACGTTTATAGATAAATTAGTAATAATTATGAAAGCCAGTTGCCCTAACTTACAAGTTGAAAGAACACACACACACGCACACACGCACTTGTATAATTATAAGTACCCCGTTTTACAAGAGCTTTGGTATAGTGTTACAATCCTAGTCTGCATTCTGATAACAAGGGTTGGGCCTTTCAGTACACATGGACACAAATATATTACAAACATTGAACAGAGAAAGGTGATAAACCATTGACATAGTATATGTTGTAGCACACCCGAAACTCGCTTATCTGTCCCATTATGAATTACACGTATGTGTAGTTTAGCGTATGATGGTTTTGTTTGAGAGTGTAGGCTAATATCTACAACATAAAAATAGTTATACATATATAATATACTTGATTGAAAACAAGTTTACTTTTCGTGTCCGAAATTAGTAAAATACACTAAGCATGCAATAATGCATTTGAGACGGGTAACGGGACAACTGCATGACAATATCAAAGAAAACCCCAGTCAGCTGACATTATGTGAAAAGATCTCTTACCAAGGCACGTTTTCCCATCCCCAGTGAAGCCAGCTCTACAGCTACACGTGTAAGATCCAGCGTTATTTTGACAGTCAGCATTGGAATCACAGTCGTTAGGACCATCAGTACATTCATTGATATCAAGCAAAATTAACTTCATTATTCTGCTGTCATAAATGTGTTAGATATTCTCAGTGTAGCATTATAATACAATGCAGATACGTGTCAGATGAAAGCAATATTATATAGATAATAGTATACATGTATATAAAATGACCTAAACCAAAACTGACAGAGTAAATGATGATGTATGAAAACATGCCTCTTACCTGTACATGATTTTCCATTTCCAGAGAATCCGTTTCTGCAGGTACAAATGTACGAATCAGCAGTTTTGTTGCAGTCGGCATTCGCATCACAGTCGTTGGAGCCCGCCACACATGCATTGACAGCTACAACACGAAGACAAACATTTAAACAACGAACAGTCACAATACTGGAAACACTGATACCTCAACAGGGATCGCAATGATCACACAGACAATACTGGAAACACTGATACCTCAACAGGGATCGCAATGATCACACAGACAGTACTGGAAACACTGATACCTCAACAGGGATCGCAGTCATCACACAGACAATACTGGAAACACTGATACCTCAACAGGGATCGCAATCATCACACAGAAAATGCTGGAAACACTGATACCTCGAAAGGGATCGCAATCATCACACAGAAAATACTGGAAACACTTATACCTCGAAAGGGATCGCAATGACAACACAGAAAATACTGCAAACACTGATACCTCAACAGGCATCGCAATCATCACACAGAAAAGACTGGAAACACTGATACCTCAACAGGGATCGCAATCATCACACAGACAATACTGGAAACACTGATACCTCAACAGGGATCGCAATCATCACACAGACAATGCTGGAAACACCGATACCTCAACAAGGATCGCAATGATCACACAGACAATGCTGGAAACACTGATACCAAAGACTGCTTGGAATACTTATTATATAAAATTAATGATATTGAACTTTCAAACATCTATAATAAGACAAAAAAACGTGTCAATTAAGTACCACTCATTTAAATGAACTATATTATTTTAAAATATTAAAGCATGAGTTTTGAACTAAAACATATTGCAGCCCTAGGGTGTGTAGTTATCATATCCGTCACAAAGTATTTGTTTTATTGGATGGTATGGCACTGGCTCATTGGTCATCACCTTGTAGGAGCCAGCCGTATGTTTTTAAATTGTTGTCACAAGTATGTTATTAGCATGTGCTATTAAAAATAATCAACGGGAGCTTAAAAAACATTATTAATGTTTAGCTTTATAAAAATAACTACTGTTTGAGCAAATCAAACATGTATGAATGTCAGAGGCATACACACACGCGTGCGCGCTTACACACATACATGTACCAATATACATGAATGTATATATCAACAAATAGTGCATAATTAACATGGTCCAGGGCGAAAAACCAGGGCATTAAGCAGGTCAGTGATTGCACAAACAGTTCAAAGTCTCCAACACGGACTGAATGGAAAAACTGAAGTACACTCAGCTCTAACTGCAGAACCCGGCTCCAATCAAGAAACGTTGACCGCGCACACACACACACGTGCGCAGTGGCGGATATAAGGGGATCCCATGCCTCCCTCCCCTAATTTTTTTGTTTTTATTTTTAACGTCAGAAAATCCTCCGGGAACGTTTGTTCGGCAAATGTCATCCCCCCAAATACATTTTCTGGATCAGCCACTGACACGCTCACACACCCGACACACAATGCTTACTACAAGCACACAATTTCCTTCTTGTTTTTATTCACAAAAACCGCCCCAAAAAACCCGCCTACTTAAACAGCATGCATCGCACATTTACAAAGAAACAACAAAACGGTGGATTTTGTACACGGTATGCCATAGATGTACTCTCAGATACATTATTATTACAATTTCGCCCAGTTAGCGCTAATTCCGGCATAATTTAGTGGAAATAAAACAACTGACATGGATCAAAGATGAAATAAATAAATGCAGAAGTATAATTAACTTCCAGTTAGCTACACAATAAACAAAGTTTGCTTTTATCGGTACGCGCTACATAAAGTTCCAACCGACGACCGGAAACACGTCGTATATGCGTGGCTTGTTACGGTGACGTGTTTGTTTTTTACCGACTGGTCTTATTAGTAGTACTGCACTTACAATGTTACAAAGCTGTACAATTTAACCTGCTGTGACAGAATGCACACCACATGCTTTAGATGGTAGATTCATTGAAAATATTTCAGGTAAACTTACGTTCAAAAACATTCTAAAACAAAGAAATTTACGTTGAACATCTGTGGATGGCCGCGCGCGTCATTTTCTCTTTACGAACTTTAAACGCTAATATCTCGTTTTAAATGGCAAATAAATTATTGCACCCTTTAATATTCGTAACCAGTATGATCAGAAGTAGTAGTGGCAGTATAAAATATGCTTTGAACCGTTACCTGCAAACTGACTTCCCTTAACAAGTACGCTAACACAAACACACATATAGGCCTACATACAGGTAGACACATATACACACAAAGGACACGCAGAAATACACACGTGTGAACCCAAAATATACACACACTCTCACCTGTGCACGTGGTCTTGCCATCTCCTGAGTAGCCAGGCTTACAAGAACAGTTGTAGGATCCAACCGTATTAGTGCAGTCTGCATCCTGATGACAAGTGGCACTCCCGTCTGTACATTCGTCAATGTCTAAGAAACAAACATGATGGAAGGTGGAATGAATAAAAGGAGGCATTTGTAATTCAGTGGTTCCCTTTAAAATTATGAATTCAAGCAATATACATTCTGTTATAATCGCACACCTTTTGATATTACAATATTGTCAATAAAATGGGGTATATAAGGTGTTTTGTCTGTTTTTTCTGCACCTACAATGTTGTAAAGATGCAAAGGAAATTGTTTGTTTTACTGAACTTAATATGAGTGCGAGGCAACGTTACATGGTTATTACTGCCTAGTAATGGTGGCAGGAAGTGACTACAGCTACTACTTATTTTTTTACAATGACGTTTAATTTGAGTATTTTGAGTGAGAACACAAACACCTTTATTGCCTGTCTATGTGGGGGTATATTACGTGGACTGAAGTAAATTACATTGCCATTGGCATGAGTTTGCTATCATTATTAACATGATTTATACTACAATTACATATTAAATACATTATTATCTTAGTGTATGTGTATTCAATGTGTTTATAGCTGTCCTAATGTTTGAGTACTTCAACGATATATGTGTTATGGTAATGTAAAGGTTGGGCCCTACATTTAACACATTATATAGCAAATAGCCATTACATAACCTAAATCTACAAAGCATGTAATATTTGCATTGAAACAAAACGGATATTATCTCATACTTCATTTCATCCTGCAATCACTATATGTATTGCTAAGATATAATGACTAGATAAATCTCTATTTTATTTTATTTCGCAGAGCAAAACTATACTTTTGTGGGACAGAACTCGCTGCGATCAGCAAAGGAATGTTGCATTGCTCAAAGTTACCAATTCTTTAATTTACATTTGATTGTCTTAGTTTTTAAAAACGTTTTGAAGACCTATTTTATTTTAGAAATAAGAAATAAATTGTTGTTATTTAAGAACTATTTTGTTTTGGCGCATGCATAGATATTGTAGCTGCGAAGCCATTGAACATATGTGGACACACTACCCTGAAAAACTGGTTACTGTTACTATCAACTTTATCCTGCTCAGGTCGAATGCCTCGCATCATGTTCCATTTCAACCTTCGCAAGATAAACCGGATATTTAGACAGTAACCGATTTTTTAAATATTTATTTCTTAATGTATACATGTATATACATTTTTCATGGTTATACAGACATTGAAATTTTTAATAAGAAAATACATTAAATATGTAATTTTAGTGGTTAACAATCTCCGTTAGTTGAAAACATTTTAGAATGGTCTCTTTAACACAACAAACCCCCACTATTTAAAAAAATTCCAACAGAAAACGAACTCGAGAGAAACTTGGATTTTCGTATTTTGAAAACTAAACGAGTCATAGAATACAGATGTAGGAATGATTTTGGGGTCACATAAATTATGTTACCGTCACATGTTTTTCCATAATAAAGTGTCGAATTGTAGTAAAAAAATTTTAAAAATTTTTCTAATCTACTCTAACTTAACTTCGAAATATGTACCACCAGACAAATTTGGATTTTCATTATTTTGACTTGTAAGTAAACGAGCAATAGCGCTAAAGTGTCGTTTTGTAGGAATTATTTCCATGGTTGCACATTAACATTCAAAATCACTGTCAATGCTAGGACATGGAAAACAAACATTCCAATTTTTATCAGTTTTAACAAACAAAGTGAATTATTTCATTTTATTACAAAAACACACGGGTAAAAAAAGTGTTTTTGTAATAAGTGTCAAATTCTAATCTACTCTAACTTAATCTTGGGGCTGAAATATGTACCACCCGACCAAATTTGGCATATGTTTTCATTAGTTTGTCGATCCACAGACTTGGGAAATTACCCATATTGTTGTAAGTGCGTTAAGGGTGTTTTGGGAGCAATTTAAAAACTCCTTCTTCATAAGTTTACCAATATCAACGCTACGTCGACTGTAAAGTATTGGAAAAATTATGTTATCTCTTTTTACGGCGCTACCAGATTCAACGTTGATTCCTAACGGCTGTTTTGTCTGTAATGTACGAATCCAGAAGGCCTCAGGGGTTGTTCAGTTGGAATTATTTCAAAATTTTCATCTAACGAATGGTCAGGTAGATTGAAGTGATTGGCGACATGGGTGTCAACTACATGCCGAATATCATACTTGTGACAAACTGCTCTAATTCTCAGTTGGTTTTGCGTTTGTCCTACGTGCTGTTTTTTTTTACATAAGTTACAGGCGATTAGATATAGTACATTTTTCGAATCACAGTTCATGTCTGTCCGAATTTGATATTCAATTTTAGTCTATTGACTTTTTAAAGTCGACTGCGATTTAAGTAAGTTGTGAAGTCTACACCTGGTTTTGGCACAAGTAGTAGAGGAGCCCGTGCTTATTTTAGGTGATTGGTTATGCTGAAGTTTGTATGGTTTATAGCCTTCAGTTGCCCTAAAGGGAATTTCTAATTCTCGAACAGTTTCAGATTTAATTTTTCTTAAAAACCGTTTTGAATATCCCCTCGGTTTTAAAGCACTAAATAAAAGTGAACAAGCCTCATTGAAATTATGTGTCTTACTCGAATTTCTGTGAAATCTAATAATCTGAGATTTAACAATGCCTTTAAAGGTGTGGCGTGGGTGAAAAGACTTGCAGTGGAGAAGTTGGTGTGTCTCTGTGAGTTTGAAAAACACTTTGTAGTCTAGGTAACCTGATGTTTCAAACTGTGTACCTTTACAAATTGTTACATCCAAAAAATCAACACACACACGCGCACACACACACACGTGCGCAGTGGCGGATATAATATTCGTAACTAGTATGATCAGAAGTAGTAGTGGCAGTATAAAACATGCTTTGAACCGTTACCTGCAAACTGACTTCCCTTAACAAGTACGCTAACACAAACACACATATAGGCCTACATACAGGTAGACACATATACACACAAAGGACACGCAGAAATACACACGTGTGAACCCAAAACATACACACACTCTCACCTGTGCACGTGGTCTTGCCATCTCCTGAGTAGCCAGTCTTACAAGAACAGTTGTAGGATCCAACAGTATTAGTGCAGTCTGCATCCTGATGACAAGTGGCACTCCCGTCTGTACATTCGTCAATGTCTAAGAAACAAACATGATGGAAGGTGGAATGAATAAAAGGAGGCATTTGTAATTTAGTGGTTCCCTTTAAAATTATGATTTCAAGCAATATACATTCTGTTATAATCGCACACCTTTTAATATTACAATATTGTCAATAAAATGGGTATATAAGGTTTTTTGTCTGTTTTTTCTGTACCTAAAATGTTGTAAAGATGCAAAGGAAATTGTTTGTTTTACTAAACTTAATATGAGTGCGAGGCAACGTTACATGGCTATTACTGCCTAGCAATGGTGGCAGGAAGTGACTACAGCTACTACTTATTTTATTACAATGACGTTTAATTTGAGTATTTTGAGTGAGAACACAAACACCTTTATTGCCTGTCTATGTGGGGGTATATTACGTGGACTGAAGTAAATTACATTGCCATTGGCATGAGTTTGCTATCATTATTAACATGATTTAGACTACAATTACATATTAAATACATTATTATCTTAGTGTATGTGTATTCAGTGTGTTTATAGCTGTCCTAATGTTTGAGTACTTCAACGATATATGTGTTATGGTAATGTAAAGGTTGGGCCCTACATTTAACACATTATATAGCAAATAGCCATTACATAACCTAAATCTACAAAGCATGTAATATTTGCATTGAAACAAAACGGATATTATCTCATACTTCATTTCATCCTGCAATCACTATATGTATTGCTAAGATATAATGACTAGATAAATCTCTATTTTATTTTATTTCGCAGAGCAAAACTATACTTTTGTGGGACAGAACTCGCTGCGATCAGCAAAGGAATGTTGCATTGCTCAAAGTTACCAATTCTTTAATTTACATTTGATTGTCTTAGTTTTTAAAAACGTTTTGAAGACCTATTTTATTTTAGAAATAAGAAA
>NC_054702.1:4869515-4885909 GCF_016097555.1 Gigantopelta aegis | reverse complement strand
TGTAATGTACGAATCCAGAAGGCCTCAGGGGTTGTTCAGTTGGAATTATTTCAAAATTTTCATCTAACGAATGGTCAGGTAGATTGAAGTGATTGGCGACATGGGTGTCAACTACATGCCGAATATCATACTTGTGACAAACTGCTCTAATTCTCAGTTGGTTTTGCGTTTGTCCTACGTGCTGTTTTTTTTTACATAAGTTACAGGCGATTAGATATAGTACATTTTTCGAATCACAGTTCATGTCTGTCCGAATTTGATATTCAATTTTAGTCTATTGACTTTTTAAAGTCGACTGCGATTTAAGTAAGTTGTGAAGTCTACACCTGGTTTTGGCACAAGTAGTAGAGGAGCCCGTGCTTATTTTAGGTGATTGGTTATGCTGAAGTTTGTATGGTTTATAGCCTTCAGTTGCCCTAAAGGGAATTTCTAATTCTCGAACAGTTTCAGATTTAATTTTTCTTAAAAACCGTTTTGAATATCCCCTCGGTTTTAAAGCACGAAATAAAAGTGAACAAGCCTCATTGAAATTATGTGTCTTACTCGAATTTCTGTGAAATCTAATAATCTGAGATTTAACAATGCCTTTAAAGGTGTGGCGTGGGTGAAAAGACTTGCAGTGGAGAAGTTGGTGTGTCTCTGTGAGTTTGAAAAACACTTTGTAGTCTAGGTAACCTGATGTTTCAAACTGTACCTTTAAAAATTGTTACATCCAAAATGTCAACTGATTTATCTGATATGGTGGCCTTAAGTTTGATATTGTCATCCTGTTGATTTAATAGCTGAAAAAAGTTCCAAAATTCTTGTTTAGAATGTGGCCAAATGATAAGTATATCGTAGAGATACAAAAGAGGTGTTTTACTCGATTTCTTTAAAGCAGCCTCTTCCCGTTCGGCGACATAGATAGATGCAAAGTTTGGACTAAAACGTTTGCCCATAGCACAACGACACACTTGCTGATACATTTCTCCATCAAACTCAAAATCATTTCCTTTTAGCCTTCATTCTAACAGCTCAATAATGTTCGTATCTGGTCTGTTTGGATCTGGGTACTTATCAAATGTTCTCTTAACTGAATCAATGCCCGCATCAATACCTATGTTGGTGTACATGGAGTCAATATCAAGTGTAACCAAGAATGAATCTTTTGGGATTTTGGTTTTTGATAATTTTGATAGAAGATCTTCAGTTTTTTTCACAAAACTTTCATGTCTATTTGCAATTGGTTTTAAGTGAAAGTCTATGTATTCTGAAATATTATACGATTCTAATCCACAGTCTGAAATGATTGAACAACCGGGTGGTGTTTTAATAGCGGTCCATGTATCGACTGGCTTGTGGATTTTTGGAAGTAGATACAATTTCCGAGTTTGTTTGACATTGAATAACTGCATTGAACTGAGTGAGTAAAAGTTTTACACGTGCGTATATACCACGAAGGTTTCACGCACGCCTGTCACGGGCTTAATCTCTGACTTTCGCCAGTGACTAAGTCCGGGCCAGGAGGGGGGAGGGGTACGTTTGAGGTGGGCGGAATTTGGAATAAAAAATTTAGTGGTCGGTCAAAGACCTAAGTCCTAAAATCCTAACGACATTCTACACTTCTACACATATGTCCGGACTAAGAATTTAAAACCAAACGTTTTTGACTGCTCGGCCTAAAAGGTTTTAAGGTGATTTGAGCAATTGATTGGGCACCAAAGTAAAGTGCGTTGGACTATTTATAAAAAAAATAAACATAAGAATTTTGAGCCGCGGCCGAAAATTTTTAAAGAACAACTAAGCCCAAAAAAGAAAAAGGAGGTTGGCGTCTACTTTGGCGAGCCTGAAGATTCCCGGAGCAGAGGCAGGAGATGTTGGCGTCGTAGCAAAGTACGCACTACAGCACTGTAGTCGGGACTGCAGACCGCCCGGATCATCTTGTGGATGTCCTTGTTGTCCAACTTGGCCGTAAGTATGACTTGGCGGTAGGTCTTGTTCCTCTGATGCGTCACGACTACGGTATCATGAGTTCCAAACATCTTGTTGTGGAGTTCGTATTTGCTGCCGTCATCCAGGGATCTCCAGTCTGTGTTGAGGTGGCTGCCTCGTAGCTGTGTCGGGTCAGTCGTGTCCCCCTGCATGTACTGGTGAAGTTGTTTATTCAGTCCGTTCACAGCGATGGCCCATTCGGACTCTTCAGGGGAAGCGACTACCGGGGCTGGTCTCTCGGCCTTGGCTGGCCGGTCGGTGATGTTGCCTTCCGTTTTTCTCCAACGGTGGTCGATCGGGCCGATGGCAAGGCGACTGGCTGTACCGGAGATACCGGCCAGTTCTTCCTGGGCCATGTGACGGTCGGTGATGGAGGGTCGTTGGGCGTCTCACACACCGCAGTGTTGAGCTCATCCAGTTCGGTGGCCGACGGTCCCCTTGGGGCTGGTCGCATCGTCTCAGGTTGGACTGGGGGCGGCGTCGCAGAAGGGACCGCCACTGGCGGTTGAGCCGCCAGCTTAGATCCCCCCCGTGCCACTCGTTTTCTCTTCCTCCACTTCCGATTCCTTGTCGGTGAGATCGCGTGTGCGTGACGCGATACTCACTCAGCTTTCCAAAACTGGCGAGCAGTCCCCCCAGGTGGGGGGGGGGGGGGGTAAGTCAAGAGCGCAGCTAACCACGTCTACTCTCATCGCGAGTTGAGTTCGAATCGCATTGAACTTTTTACAATTTTCAGGCCAAATAGCTTTGTGTAATTTTTGTAGTACTTTGAATTATTAAGCTGTCGGTGTGCTTCCTGGATATAGTTCTCCCTTGATAGAATGACCGTGGCTGACCCTTTATCTGCAGGTTTTATAACAATTTTTTCGTAGTAGTTTGGTGAGAGCACGACGTTCCATGACAGAAATATTTTGCTGATTTGTGTAAACTGTCATACCACCCACTTTTTCCAATATCCTTTTATGAGCTTTAATGATTTCAGTATCTACACTAGAGTTTTCCGTGAATGGGATATTTTCTCCAGTTGAACGCCGAAAATAGTCGGCCAGTTTTGTCCAACTGCGATATGCGATAAAGTTTATTGGCAGTTGTTTCTGTCCAGTGAATGTTGTCCTGCCCAACCTCAAAATCACATGCGTGAAGCGCAGGTATAATTTTGATGTCCCTCATTGTTTTTGCAGCCAATTTATTTGGTTGAGGCAGGATTTTTGACTATCCAAAAGTCTGTCCAAAAAGTTAAGCTCGATAGTATTTTTGACCTAGGGAAACGTTTCCGAACCGAGCTTATCATGTTTCGCAACTGATTTATTGCACTGGTTGGATTTTGATCTTTTGAGTTTATACAACAATGGTTTCGGGTTGAGACTTGCCCTTATAACTTGGTCATGGTCCGAATGTGATTAAAATTGGCGCCTGAGTAACATTCTACTTGCACCTCAGGATGCGTGTCCAAATTAATTCTGGAGAGATTTGATGAGCCAAAAAGAAGAGGTTTTTTTCTTAATTTCAGTAAGGCGCCATTGAGATTTGTCCGAAACGTTGTTCCGAAATTGATAGAATTTTGTTTGTCGAAAATTTGTATCCCGCCCTGAGTTGCGATTCGGGGCGGTGGGAGACTTTAATGCGTTAGCAAAAGAAGTTCCCAGACGAGGTACTGAACTACATGAGTTATATGGGATGGGTGGTGAGTTATGCACTGTTGTTAGGTGAGGTGCAGTGGACCTTTTGGCAATCGGCGGTGTTGCCTTAAGGTCAGGACGTTTGGAAGGGGTGTTAACACGTGGGGATCGTGCTCGTTTCTGTCTTTGTGATAGTGGAGTAGTACAAGAACTACCCACACTATTCTCTGTGTTGGGGAGAAGGTCCGAAAGATAACGGGAACATTCTGACAGACTAGAATCGGTTAATTTTGTTTTGTAGTTTTTTCTGCCCCACTTCATTGCGGTAAATTGAGCACGATCGAAGTTTTTTGATGACATGGCCGAAATAATCTTAGATTTCAGTAGTTAGCATAATGCTTAATCAACACGTCCATGCTTTGATTGGCCCAATTTTGATTTGTCAAGTTCAAGTCGAATGTAATATCTAAATTTGGACGTGCCGGTTTGAGTTAAGCTCCCCACCTTTCCAGCTAGTGATTTTGGGAGAGTCGAATTGACTAGATTCTGCTCGAGTAACCCAATGTGGTGGATGCACTGCAACACACACCATACAGCAGTTTAACCAATCCAGCAAAGGCCGAATCGGACTAAAGATTTCCAGTCGCTGATGAAAATGCTATCCACAGTGCTTGTATTAAAGAGAACATCATATTGTGCTTTCGGATGTAGTCATAAATTTCATTACTGAATGTGTGATTTTTCAAGGAAACGCAGTTGAAATATTTCAAAGATTAATCTTACCGCTACATGTTTTCCCATCTCCTCTGTACCCAGCCCTACACGAACATGCAAACGACCCCGGGATATTAAAACATTCGGCGTTTGTATCACAGTCGTCTGTTCCTGTCGAACACTTGTCAACATCTGGAAATGATAAAAACATATAATTACCAGCTAGGCTTCCCTGTCAATATAGTTCACATTAAACGTTTTTCATTATACTTGGTAAACCAGCGCATGTTGGTCTCTTTCACTCTGTGACACCTAATAGCCGAAGTGTATTTGTGTGCTGGGGCGTCGATAAACATTCACTAATCCATTCATTCACTCGGTGATCTATAAATAATTTAAAAGTTGTATGTATGTAAGTGCGACTGCGTGTCTGTATGTTTCTATGTGTATGTATGTATGTATGTATGTATGTGTGTGTGTGTATGTATGTATGTATGTATGTATGTATGTAGAGATATCATGTGCCTGACCTAATTATGTATGTATGTATGCATGTATGTATGTATGTAGGGGTATCATGTGCCTGACCTAATTATTTACCAGATTTACTGATTTCTATACACACTCCCAAACCCATCCAAACTCATCCAAACCCATTAAAAAAACGCAACACAGTTATAGTATAATAGTTGCCAGACCTGTAGTTTCTGGAAACAAAGTCAACTATAATTACCATCTTGGTCAGACTACACGTTTGTCTTTATGCTTCCTTTGTCATTATGTGTTAAAGGTACAAGCGAGTTCATTATAATTGACTGTGCAATTGTGGTCAACTAAGGAGTGATTGTTATAGATATGTATCACCTAAATAGGGGCGATATGATTTTATGAGATTACAGGTAAGATACACCACGATCTTTAAAGTCAGAAATCACGCCTAACCCCCATTCACACCTCGTTTTCTCCACCACCCTTTATATTTACCTGTCGCCCCATAACACGACTCGCAGACAACGTGGGTTGCCCGACCAGAATGCTGTTTCCTTCTAATATAACATCCTGGCTAAGACAATGGTCAATAGATGTATCACAGGTTTCGAACCATCAAAATACCCACCAAGATGTTTCTGTAGGCACAACCATATGTGTGTCTCAGCGTGTGCTGCGTACGTACATGCATGTGCTACATACGTACATGCGTGCATGTATTATATATGTATAATTATTGATTAGTGGGTGATTTCCTAAATAATCAAATCTAACAAAGACGTCAAAATACCTGTACAATTGCGTCCATCTCCAGAGTAGCCAGTTTTACAAGAACAGTTGTAGGATCCGATAGTATTAGTGCAGTCTGCATCCTGGTGACATGTGGCACTACCATCAGTACATTCGTTGATGTCTGCAGGAAAGTTATATGAGGTGTCTAGTGTACAGCATATGCAACATTCAATGAACCGTATCGTATTAGGAAGTGTATGTATGTTTTCAGAACTAAAGTGTTACTCAAATAAGAAAATAACAAAGGAATGTAAGTGTTACTAACAATTACATTGTATGTATCTAAAAACACACATCTGAACAGTTCCTTCCATCTCCCGGTAGCCTGTCTTACAAGAACAGTTGTAAGATTCAACAGTATTAGTGCAGTCTGCATCCTGATGACAAGTGTCAGTCCCGTCTGTACATTCATCAGTGTCTGAGAATTTTTTTTTATTAATATAGATTTAGAGACATGCATAGAGGTTCTAAACATTTGAAAGCAGTTTTATTGTTTAAATGGACTAATACAATTTAAAAACAGGATGTACAATTTATAAGCAGGATTTGTCTCAAAGCAAAAACTGCAATTTGTTTTACAACCAAAACCTCCTTCGTCTCTTGAGACGTCTAATATTCGAAACCAAATCAGCCATATATTTCGTTTATTAATTTTTAAGTACAATTACCGAACAAATAACGTAGCATTGTTTGACTTTACGAATACATCATTATAAGCAAATAAACAGTTACAGATTCATTAACATATCCAGAAACTAGCACATGTATTATAAATATACCTGTTCATACAGTATTATACAATTCGAGATGGAAGAAAAATTCTGAACAGATGTGACTGAACTAAAGATTTCCAGTCGCTGATGAAAATGCTATCCACAGTGCTTGTATTAAAGAGAACATCACATTGTGCTTTCGGATGTAGTCATAATTTTCATTACTGAATGTGTGATTTTTCAAGGAAACGCAGTTGAAACACAAACAAGATTAAAACACTTACCTGTACAGTTCCTTCCATCTCCCGAGTATCCTGTCTTACACGAACAGTTGTAGGATCCAACAGTATTAGTACAGTCTGCATCGTTGTGACAAGTGGCACTTCCGTCTGTACATTCGTTGATGTCTGATATTGTAATAAAACAATTGTGATAAATAATATCTTTAAAATATTACCTCTACTATTACTACTACTACTACTACTACTACTACTACTACTGCTATAAGTACTACTACTACTAGTGCTGCTACTACTACTACTACTGTGCTGGGGTTATTACTATTACTACTAATACCACTATTACTACTACTACTACTACTAATAATTTACTAGTTACTACTATGTCTACTACTACTATACTGTATGTAAGTGCGACTGTGTGTCTGTATGTTACTACTACTATGTACTATTACTATGTATGTGTGTACTACTACTATACTACTACTACTATAAGCACTACTACTACTAGTGCTGCTGCTACCATTATCACTACTACTACTATTAATATGATTATTACTGTTACCACAACTGCTATTACTACTGCTACTACTACTGCTATACATACAAACATAATTAAAACACACACCTGTACAGTTCCTTCCATCTCCCGAGTATCCTGTCTTACACGAACAGTTGTAGGATCCAACAGTATTAGTGCAGTCTGCATCGTTGTGACAAGTGGCACTTCCGTCTGTACATTCGTTGATGTCTGATATTGTAATGAAACAATTGTGATAAATAATATCTTTAAAATATTACCTCTACTGTAAACTACTACTACTACTACTACTACGGTACTACTCTACACTACTACTAGTACTACTACTACTACTACTACTACTACTACTACTACTACTATTATTATTATTACTTTTATTACTACTACTACTGCTGCTACCATTATCACTACTACTACTACTACTAATGTTATTATATTAATAGTAATGAGTATTAAACGAAACACACCTGTACAGTTCCTTCCATCTCCTGAGTATCCTGTCTTACAAGAACAGTTGTAGGATCCAACAGTATTAGTGCAGTCTGCATCCTGATGACAAGTGTGATTCCCGTCTGTACATTCGTTGATATCTGATATTGTAATAAAACAATTGTGATAAATAATATCTTTAAAATATTACCTCTACTATTACTACTACTACTACTACTACTACTACTACTACTACTACTACTACTACTACAACAACAACTCCTACTCCTACTGCTTCTGCTTCGGTGGCTGCTACCATTATCACTACTACTACTATTAATATCACTATTACTATTACCACTAATGCTATTACTACTGCTACTACTACTGCTAATATTACTACTTCTATTATTACTATTATTAATATCACTATTACTACTATTACTACTACTACTACTCCTATTACTATTATTATTATTTACTACTACTACTATCACTACTACTACTGCTACTACTACTACTACTACCACCACCACTACTAGACTACTAAGTATATGTAGTTATGTCCTTATTACCGTTTTAAGTCTTATCTCACAATCACATTCATTTGGTAATTTCATAGAGCAGCTGATCAGTTCTTACTTTTTGTGCCAATTGTTACACTCGTCTGTACATTTTAAACATAGGGGCGATATTATTTGTTTTGCGGTTTGATTATCTGAAATAGTAAGTATTCTAGTTTTGTGAACTAATGTCAAAACAAAATTCACACAAACATAATTAAAACACACACCTGTACAGTTCCTTCCATCTCCCGAGTATCCTGTCTTACACGAACAGTTGTAGGATCCAACAGTATTAGTACAGTCTGCATCGTTGTGACAAGTGGCACTCCCGTCTGTACATTCGTTGATGTCTGATATTGTATCACAATTGTGATTAATACCATCAAAATACCCATCACTATGTTACTGTACCACCACAATTACCACTGTGTCTACTACGTGTACTACTACTACATGCATGTACTACGTACTACGTGCGTGCTACTATTATACTACTACTACTACTACTACTATTAGTACTACTACTACTACTACTATAATCTAATACTACTAAAGCTACTCTACTACTACTACTGTACAATTGCGTCCATCTCCAGAGTATCCTAGTACTTTATTAAAAACAGTTGTAGGATCCTATAGTATTAGTGCAGTCTGCATCCTGGTGACATGTGGCACTCCCATACTAGTACATTATTACTACTCTACTACTACTAGTTATATGAGGTGTACTACTACTATACTATGTGCTAACTACTTCAATACTACTACGACTACTCGTATTACTACTATATGTATGTTTTTAGATTTAAACTGTTACTCTATTAATAACTGCTACTATTACCAAACTGCTATTACTAACAATTACTATTGCTATACATACAAACATAATTAAAACACACACCTGTACAGTTCCTTCCATCTCCCGAGTATCCTGTCTTACAAGAACAGTTGTAGGATCCAACAGTATTAGTGCAGTCTGCATCCTGATGACAAGTGGCACTCCCGTCTGTACATTCGTTGATGTCTGATATTGTAATAAAACAATTGTGATAAATAATATCTTTAAAATATACCTCTACTATTACACATCGTACTACTACTACTACTACTACTACTACTACTACTACTACTACTACTACTACTACTACTACTACTACTACTACTGCTTCTGCTCTACTGCTACTACATTATCACTACTACTAGTAATTTACTACTACTATTATACTATTATACTACTACTACTACTACTATTACTATTATTACTACTACTATATATATTATAGAACTACTACTAATATTACTATACTATTACTATTAGAATAAACAATGGTACTACAAATTACATACTATTATAAGCACTACTATCTGTGCTGCTGCTACCATTATCACTACTACTACTATTAATATACTCTCTACTGTTACTACACAACACTACTACTACACTACTACTACTGCTACACATACACACATAACTAAAACACACACCTGAACAGTTCCTTCCATCTCGCGTGTATCCTGTCTTACACGAACAGTTGTACATCCAACAGTATTAGACCAGTCTGCACTTGTACAAGAGCAGACCGCCGTGATTCGCTGATGACTATATTGTAATGAATTCATATTGTTATAAATAATATCTAAATAAAATGTACCTCTACTATTACTACTAACTACTACTAACTACTACTATAATTCACCACTACTTACTATGTATTGACGGTACATACGTACTATTATACTACTAGTACGAGGCAGTTATGTAATTACACACTGAGTACTACTACTACACTATCAAGTTAAAGTGTTACATAGTACAATGTATAAACTCACATATTTGTTATGTCTTTTTCCATCTCCTGATTATAATAGAGTTACAAGACATTGTAGTATGCAGGAATACGTGCATTCACGCCTTATAACTACTACTACTGTACATATTTATTACTATTTACTTGATAACTGTATTATTGTGAACTACTATAACGTAACATTGTTTACTTTATGCATCGTTGTACATTCACTTCCGTCTGTACATTCCTTCTATACTCATTTAGTAATCAATCTTAATTGTGATAAATAATATACTAAAATATTACCTACTATTACTACTACTACTACTACTACTACTGTACTACTACTACTACTATTATTAATTAATTACTACTGTGATCTACTAATACTAGTACTATTAATGCTACTATTACTACTACTACTTATACGGTTACTAACTACTATTACTACTACTATTACTACTATACTACTACTACTACTTTTATTGCTACTACTACTATACTATACTGTCTACTACTACTGCTACCATTATCACTACTACTACTATTAATATCACTATTACTATTACTGTGAGTATTAATTGTACCCCTACTACTACAGTGTCAATCAACTGACTAAACTTGTATCCTTTATTCTATTAGTATATCTGTAATATCTACAAAATATTAAGGACTACTACAGTATTAGTGCAGTCTGCATACTTCTGACTTTGGTATTCCCGTCTGTACATTTTCGTATATCTACTACTGTAATAAGTGTGGATATAATATCTTTATTATTACCTCTACTATTACTACTACTACTACTACTACTACTACTATTACTACTACTACTACCCCCATCGGTAATACTACTCCTGGACTGCACTAGATGATAGGTATTATGACAAGTTTTACTACTATCTACTATTACCACACTATTACCGTCTGCTACTACTACTGCTGATACTACTATTTAAAACACTATTACTACTACTACATACTATTACTACTACTACTACTACTACTATTTCCTACTACTACTACTACTACTACTACTACTACTACACTACTACTACTGCTACTACTACTACTACTACTACTAACTACTATCTACTACTACTACTACTACTACTATTATTATTATTATAGGTCTTATACTACCTGGTACTAGTACTACTACTACTACTGACTACTACTGTCTACTACTACTACTTTGTGCCTATTACTACTACTACTACTGTACATTTTGTATCATTACTACTAGTGTTTATTACTACTACTACTACTACAAACTATAAGCATACTACTATAGTGCTGCTGATGTAACATTATCACTACTACAACTATTAATATCACTATTACTGTTACCACAACTATTATTAATACTGCTACTACTACTACTGCTATTATTACTACTACTACTACTACTACTACTAACACTACAACTACTTCTATCTATTATTACTACTACTACTACTACTATAGTACTACTACTACTACTACTACTACTACTACTACTACTACGTTATACTACTACTACTACTAGTGCTGCTACTACTACTACTACTACTACTACTACTACTACTACTACTACTATTACTATTACTACTACTACTACTACTACTACTACTATAAGCACTACTACTACTAGTGCTGCTGCTACCATTATCACTACTACTACTATTAATATGATTATTACTGTTACCACAACTGCTATTACTACTGCTACTACTACTGCTATACATACAAACATAATTAAAACACACACCTGTACAGTTCCTTCCATCTCCCGAGTATCCTGTCTTACACGAACAGTTGTAGGATCCAACAGTATTAGTGCAGTCTGCATCGTTGTGACAAGTGGCACTTCCGTCTGTACATTCGTTGATGTCTGATATTGTAATGAAACAATTGTGATAAATAATATCTTTAAAATATTACTATTACTACTACTACTACTACTACTACTACTACTACTACTACTACTACTACTACTACTACTACTACTACTACTACAACTACTAATTATTATTATTACTTTTATTACTACTACTACTGCTGCTACCATTATCACTACTACTACTACTACTAATGTTATTATATTAATAGTAATGAGTATTAAACGAAACACACCTGTACAGTTCCTTCCATCTCCTGAGTATCCTGTCTTACAAGAACAGTTGTAGGATCCAACAGTATTAGTGCAGTCTGCATCCTGATGACAAGTGTGATTCCCGTCTGTACATTCGTTGATATCTGATATTGTAATAAAACAATTGTGATAAATAATATCTTTAAAATATTACCTCTACTATTACTACTACTACTACTACTACTACTACTACTACTACTACTACTACTACTACTACAACAACAACTCCTACTCCTACTGCTTCTGCTTCGGTGGCTGCTACCATTATCACTACTACTACTATTAATATCACTATTACTATTACCACTAATGCTATTACTACTGCTACTACTACTGCTAATATTACTACTTCTATTATTACTATTATTAATATCACTATTACTACTATTACTACTACTACTACTCCTATTACTATTATTATTATTATTACTACTACTACTATCACTACTACTACTGCTACTACTACTACTACTACCACCACCACTACTATTTCTACTAAGTATATGTAGTAATGTCCTTATTACCGTTTTAAGTCTTATCTCACAATCACATTCATTGTGGTAATTTCATAGAGCAGCTGATCAGTTCTTACTTTTTGTGCCAAATGTTACACTCGTCTGTACATTTTAAACATAGGAAATGGATTATTTGTTTTGCGGTTTGATTATCTGAAATAGTAAGTATTCTAGTTTTGTGAACTAATGTCAAAACAAAATTCACACAAACATAATTAAAACACACACCTGTACAGTTCCTTCCATCTCCTGAGTATCCTGTCTTACACGAACAGTTGTAGGATCCAACAGTATTAGTACAGTCTGCATCGTTGTGACAAGTGGCACTTCCGTCTGTACATTCGTTGATGTCTGATATTGTAATAAAACAATTGTGATAAATAATATCTTTAAAATATTACCTCTACTATTACTACTACTACTACTACTACTACTACTACTACTACTACTACTACTACTACTACTACTACTACTACTACTACTACTACTACTACTACTACTACTACTACTACTACTACTACTACTACTACTACTACTATTACTATTACTACTACTACTACTACTACTACTATACTACTACTATTACTACTACTACTACTACTACTACTACTACTATAAGCACTACTACTACTAGTGCTGCTGCTACCATTATCACTACTACTACTATTAATATGATTATTATTACCACAACTGCTATTTACCTACTACTACTGCTATACATACAAACATAATTAAAACACACACCTATTACTACTGCTACTACTACTGCTATACATACAAACATAATTAAAACACACACCTGTACAGTTCCTTCCATCTCCCGAGTATCCTGTCTTACACGAACAGTTGTAGGATCCAACAGTATTAGTGCAGTCTGCATCGTTGTGACAAGTGGCACTTCCGTCTGTACATTCGTTGATGTCTGATATTGTAATGAAACAATTGTGATAAATAATATCTTTAAAATATTACTTTACTATTACTACTACTACTACTACTACTACTACTACTACTACTACTACTACTACTACTACTACTACTACTATTACTACCACTACTACTACTACTACTACTACTACAACTACTATTATTATTATTACTTTTATTACTACTACTACTGCTGCTACCATTATCACTACTACTACTACTACTAATGTTATTATATTAATAGTAATGAGTATTAAACGAAACACACCTGTACAGTTCCTTCCATCTCCTGAGTATCCTGTCTTACAAGAACAGTTGTAGGATCCAACAGTATTAGTGCAGTCTGCATCCTGATGACAAGTGTGATTCCCGTCTGTACATTCGTTGATATCTGATATTGTAATAATTGTGATAAATATTGTAAAATAATATCTTTAAATATTACTACTACTACTACTACTACTACTACTACTACTACTACTACTACTACTACTACTACTACTACAACAACAACTCCTACTCCTACTGCTTCTGCTTCGGTGGCTGCTACCATTATCACTACTACTACTATTAATATCACTATTACTATTACCACTAATGCTATTACTACTGCTACTACTACTGCTAATATTACTACTTCTATTATTACTATTATTAATATCACTATTACTACTATTACTACTACTACTACTCCTATTATTATTATTATTATTATTACTACTACTACTATCACTACTACTACTGCTACTACTACTACTACTACCACCACCACTACTATTTCTACTAAGTATATGTAGTAATGTCCTTATTACCGTTTTAAGTCTTATCTCACAATCACATTCATTGTGGTAATTTCATAGAGCAGCTGATCAGTTCTTACTTTTTGTGCCAAATGTTACACTCGTCTGTACATTTTAAACATAGGAAATGGATTATTTGTTTTGCGGTTTGATTATCTGAAATAGTAAGTATTCTAGTTTTGTGAACTAATGTCAAAACAAAATTCACACAAACATAATTAAAACACACACCTGTACAGTTCCTTCCATCTCCTGAGTATCCTGTCTTACACGAACAGTTGTAGGATCCAACAGTATTAGTACAGTCTGCATCGTTGTGACAAGTGGCACTTCCGTCTGTACATTCGTTGATGTCTGATATTGTAATAAAACAATTGTGATAAATAATATCTTTAAAATATTACCTCTACTATTACTACTACTACTACTACTACTACTACTACTACTACTACTGCTATAAGTACTACTACTACTAGTGCTGCTACTACTACTACTACTACTATTATTACTACTACTACTACTACTACTACTACTACTACTACTACTACTACTACTACTACTACTACTACTACTACTACTACTACTACTACTACTACTATTACTACTACTACTACTACTACTACTACTACTATAAGCACTACTACTACTAGTGCTGCTGCTACCATTATCACTACTACTACTATTAATATGATTATTACTGTTACCACAACTGCTATTACTACTGCTACTACTACTGCTATACATACAAACATAATTAAAACACACACCTGTACAGTTCCTTCCATCTCCCGAGTATCCTGTCTTACACGAACAGTTGTAGGATCCAACAGTATTAGTGCAGTCTGCATCGTTGTGACAAGTGGCACTTCCGTCTGTACATTCGTTGATGTCTGATATTGTAATGAAACAATTGTGATAAATAATATCTTTAAAATATTACCTCTACTATTACTACTACTACTACTACTACTACTACTACTACTACTACTACTACTACTACTACTACTACTACTACTACTACTACTACTACTACTACTACTACTACTACTTACTACTATTATTATTATTACTTTTATTACTACTACTACTGCTGCTACCATTATCACTACTACTACTACTACTAATGTTATTATATTAATAGTAATGAGTATTAAACGAAACACACCTGTACAGTTCCTTCCATCTCCTGAGTATCCTGTCTTACAAGAACAGTTGTAGGATCCAACAGTATTAGTGCAGTCTGCATCCTGATGACAAGTGTGATTCCCGTCTGTACATTCGTTGATATCTGATATTGTAATAAAACAATTGTGATAAATAATATCTTTAAAATATTACCTCTACTATTACTACTACTACTACTACTACTACTACTACTACTACTACTACTACTACTACTACAACAACAACAACTCCTACTCCTACTGCTTCTGCTTCGGTGGCTGCTACCATTATCACTACTACTACTATTAATATCACTATTACTATTACCACTAATGCTATTACTACTGCTACTACTACTGCTAATATTACTACTTCTATTATTACTATTATTAATATCACTATTACTACTATTACTACTACTACTACTCCTATTACTATTATTATTATTATTATTACTACTACTACTATCACTACTACTACTGCTACTACTACTACTACTAACACCACCACTACTATTTCTACTAAGTATATGTAGTAATGTCCTTATTACCGTTTTAAGTCTTATCTCACAATCACATTCATTGTGGTAATTTCATAGAGCAGCTGATCAGTTCTTACTTTTTGTGCCAAATGTTACACTCGTCTGTACATTTTAAACATAGGAAATGGATTATTTGTTTTGCGGTTTGATTATCTGAAATAGTAAGTATTCTAGTTTTGTGAACTAATGTCAAAACAAAATTCACACAAACATAATTAAAACACACACCTGTACAGTTCCTTCCATCTCCTGAGTATCCTGTCTTACACGAACAGTTGTAGGATCCAACAGTATTAGTACAGTCTGCATCGTTGTGACAAGTGGCACTTCCGTCTGTACATTCGTTGATGTCTGATATTGTAATAAAACAATTGTGATAAATAATATCTTTAAAATATTACCTCTACCTGCTGCTATAAGTACTACTACTACTAGTGCTGCTACTACTAC